>NC_073237.2:13854166-14165833 GCF_029281585.2 Gorilla gorilla gorilla | reverse complement strand
GGGCCTGGGACAGGACGAGACACCCGCGGCCCCCTCTCCCACACCGCCCCAAACAGGACCCAGGATCCAGCCGCCGCCCCGGCGGCAGCAGGAGCATCGCGGCCGCGGCGCGGCAGTGGCAACATTTAAAGGGGACGCAGCCTATCTGTCAGGAGTGGAGCGCGAGTCGGCTCAGCCAATGCGCATGCGCGAGGCGCCAGCGGTTTCTCCCGTCACAGTGGTTCCCACGGTTGTCTTAGAAAGCAGTCCCCGAGGCTTGGCAGAGCAGGAGCCTTCTGTGGCAGTGCTTGGGTGTGGAGGCTCTGAGGCTCCGGCCTCATCTCTCCTCGGGGTCGAAGGGAACGTTTGCGGATGCCAGGAGTCGCAAAGGGCCGACCACGATGATGAAACCCCAGGCAGAGTCGGGGGAAGCAGCACGGGATCCCAGCCTCAGGCCTGCACGGACGGTGTTGGTTGGGGTGAGTCTCCCCAAAACTCGTGCCGCCGTCCGTGATCTCGAGGACGGGTCGGCCTGCGTGCCCCTGGGCTTCTCTCTCACCCGAGGGTCGTTCTCCTCCAGAGCAGAACCCTGCCGCCTCAGGGGTCGCCTGGGGCTGTGTGTTTCAATGCCTCTGCTGTATGACTCTGTGTGTGTGTGTGTGTCTGTGTGTGTGCCTCCCATTCTCTCTTCTCCCTCTGTCTCTCAGTCTCTGTGTATTTCTTTCCCACTCTCTGTGGGTTTGTGCCAGCCGAAGTTGCGTCAGGGCTACCAGGTCGGTGGAGGATTGGGGGTGTCGCGAGTTTTGCAGAAACCTATTTGCTCCTCTGGTAGGCGTTTGAAAAAGTGGCTTGGGTCAGGCACAGGCGGCCCCTCCACGCCCCGGGTCCCCGGTGTTCTTTGATTTTCCCTGGCATTGATGGACAGGTAACCCGTTTCCCCCTTCCACCGGCACATGCCTGGACCCGACCCTTTGCTTCGCAGTCGCCCCGTATGCCTCCGGTGGCACACATTATCAGCAACTGCTGTGGGACTGGCCAGTGCCACGCGTGGTCGCATGGTCTCCCCCTCGGATTCGCCTCTGTTCTTCTTTGCAGGTGTCCTGTAAAGCGTGGTCGGCTTTCCGGAACCCCAGGGCTTTTGCAAGCGGGGCAGGCCACTTGTCTTTCAAAGGAAGAGGGAGGCACACGGCTGATGCATCAGTGAATTTACAGCCGACACTAGGCCTTGAGACTTATGGTTTCATTCTGTGTTGCAGCGAGGCACTGCCTGCCTGACCAGAAGTGGTGAGCCCATCCTATCTCACTCGGAGGGGTCCAAAATCGGATCTCAACGGGAGTACATACAATATCACAGTACACCAAGTATATATTATATACTGTACATAAAATATCAAAGTACACCAATTATACATTAAATACTGCACATAAAATATCACAGTACACCAAATATATATAATATACTGTACATAAAATATCACAATACACCGTATATATTATATACTGTGCATAAAATATTAAAATACCCTAAATATATATTATAAACCGTACATAAAATACCAAAGTACACCAAATATATAATATATACTGTACATAAAATATCAAAGTACACCAAATATATATTATATATTGTTCATAAAATATCAAAGTACACCAAATATACATTATATACTGTACATACTATATCACAGAACACCAAGTATATATTATATACTGCACATAAAATATAAAAGTACACTAAATATATATTATATACCGTACATTAAATATCAAAATAACCCTAATATATATTATATCCTGGCATAAAATATCAAAGGGCACCAAATGTATATTATATACTGTACATACGATATCAAATTTCACCAGATATACATTATATACTGTACAAAAAATATCAAATTATACTAAATATATATTATATACTGTACATAAAATATCAAATTACACTAAATACTTATTATATACTGTACATAAAATATAAAATTACACCAAATATATATTATATGCTATACATAAAGTATGAAAATACACAAAATACATATCACATACTGTACATAAAATATCAAAATACACCGAATATATATTATATACTGTACATAAAATATCAAAGTACACCAAGTATACATTATATAGTGCACATAAAATAGCACAGTACAGCAAATATGTATTATATACTGTACATAAAATATCACAATACACCATATATATTATATACTGTACAAAAAATATCAAAATACCCCAAATATATATTATATACTTTACATAAAATATCAAAGTACACCAAATATATATTATATACTGTACATAAAACATCAAATTACGCTAAATTCATACTATATACTGTACATAAAATATAAAATACACCAAATATATATTATACACTGTGCAAAAAAAAAAGAAAATACACAAAATATATATCACATACTGTACATAAATTATAAAAGTACACCAAATATATATTTTATACTGTAAATAAAATATCAATTTAAACTAAATATATATTATACACTGTACATAAAATATAAAAGTACCCCAAATATATATTTTATACTGTACATAAAATGTGAAAATACACAAAATACGTATTATATACAGTACATAATATATTAAAGTACACCAAATATGTATTATATACTGTACATAAAATATCAAAGCACTCTAAATATATATTACATACTGTACATAAAATATCAAAATACACCAAGTATAAATTATATACTGTACAGATAATATAAAATGACACCCAATTTATTTTACATACTGTACATAAAATATCAAACTACACTGAATGCATATTTTATACTGTACATAAAATATAAAAATACACCAAATATATATTATATACTGTACATAACATGTGAAAATACACAAAATACATATCACACACTGTACATAAGATAACAAAGTACAGCAAACATATATTATATACTGTACAAAAAATATCAAATTAAACTAAATATACATTATATACTGTACATAAAATATAAAATTACACCAAATATATATTATATACTGTACATAAAATGTGAAAATACACAAAATACGTATTATATACTGTACATAAAATATAAAAGTACACCAAATATATATTATATGCTGTACATAAAATACCAAAGCCCGCCAAATATATATTATGTACTGTATATAAAATATGAAATTACACTAAATAAATATTATATACCATACATAAAATATAAAAGTACACCAAATATATATTATATAGTGTACATGAAACATGAAAATATACAAAATATATATTATATACTGTACATAAAATATCAAAGTACACCAAATACATTTAAAGGGGACGCACCCTGTCAGGAGTGGAGCTCGAGTCGGCTCAGCCAATGCGCATGCGCGAGGCGCCAACGGTTTCTGCGGTCACCGTGGTTCCCACGGTTGTCTTAGAAACCAGTCCCCGAGGCTTGGCAGAGCAGGAGCCCTCCGTGGCAGTGCTTGGGTGTGGAGGCTCTGAGGCTCCAGCCTCATCTCTCCTCGGGGTCGAAGGGAACGTTTGCGGATGCCAGGAGACGCAAAGGGCCGACCATGATGATGAAACCCCAGGCAGAGTCGGGGGAAGCAGCACAGGATCCCAGCCTCAGGCCTGCACGGAGGGTGTTGGTTGGGGTGAGTCGCCCCAAAAGTCGTACTGCCGTCCGTGATCTCGAGGACGGGTCAGCCTGCGTGCCCCTGGGCTTCTCTCTCACCCGAGGGTCGTTCTCCTCCAGAGCAGAACCCTGTCACCTCAGGGGTCGCCTGGGGCTGTGTGTTTCCATGCCTCTGCTGTATGACCCTGTGTGTGTGTGTGTGTGTGTCTGTGTGTGTGCCTCCCATTCTCTCTTCTCTCTCTGTCTCTCAGTCTCTGTGTATTTCTTTCCCACTCTCTGTGGGTTTGTGCCAGCCGAAGTTGCGTCAGGGCTACCAGGTCGGTGGAGGATTGGGGGTGTCGCGAGTTTTGCAGAAACCTATTTGCTCCTCTGGTAGGCGTTTGAAAACGTGGCTTGGGTCAGGCACAGGCGGCCCCTCCACGCCCCGGGTCCCCGGTGTTCTTTGATTTTCCCTGGCATTGATGGAGAGGTAACCCGTTTCCCCCTTCCACCGGCACATGCCTGGACCCGACCCTTTGCTTCGCAGTCGCCCCGTATGCCTCCGGTGGCACACATTATCAGCAACTGCTGTGGGACTGGCCAGTGCCACGCGTGGTCGCATGGTCTCCCCCTCGGATTCGCCTCTGTTCTTCTTTGCAGGTGTCCTGTAAAGCGCGGTCGGCTTTCCGGAACCCCAAGGCTTTTGCAAGCGGGGCAGGCCACTGGTCTTTCAAAGGAGGAGGGAGGCAGAGGGCTTATGCATCAGTGAATTTACAGCTGACACTAGGCCTTGAGACTTATGGTTTCATTCTGTGTTGCAGCGAGGCCCTGCCGGCCTGACCAGAAATGGTGAGCCCATCCTATCTCACTCGGAGGGGGCCAAAATCGGATCTCAACGGGAGTTGGGAGAACACAGCAGGCGTCCTGAAGCTCCCCCTCCCTCGGTGGAAGTCGGCTCAAGCAGGTCCGGAGGACAGTACCCCTGGGGGTTTGGGCCTGGGACAGGACGAGACACCCGCGGCCCCCTCTCCCACACCGCCCCAAACAGGACCCAGGATCCAGCCGCCGCCGCCGCGGCAGCAGGAGCATCGCGGCCGCCGCGCGGCAGTGGCAACATTTAAAGGGGACGCAGCCTATCTGTCAGGAGTGGAGCGCGAGTCGGCTCAGCCAATGCGCATGCGCGAGGCGCCAGCGGTTTCTCCCGTCACAGTGGTTCCCACGGTTGTCTTAGAAACCAGTCCCCGAGGCTTGGCAGAGCAGGAGCCCTCCGTGGCAGTGCTTGGGTGTGGAGGCTCTGAGGCTCCGGCCTCATCTCTCCTCGGGGTCGAAGGGAACGTTTGCGGATGCCAGGAGTCGCAAAGGGCCGACCACGAGGATGAAACCCCAGGCAGAGTCGGGGGAAACAGCACGGGATCCCAGCCTCAGGCCTGCACGGACGGTGTTGGTTGGGGTGAGTCTCCCCAAAACTCGTGCCGCCGTCCGTGATCTCGAGGACGAGTCGGCCTGCGTGCCCCTGGGCTTCTCTCTCACCCGAGGGTCGTTCTCCTCCAGAGCAGAACCCTGCCGCCTCAGGGGTCGCCTGGGGCTTTGTGTTTCAATGCCTCTGCTGTATGACTCTGTGTGTGTGTGTGTGTCTGTGTGTGTGCCTCCCATTCTCTCTTCTCCCTCTGTCTCTCAGTCTCTGTGTGTTTCTTTCCCACTCTCTGTGGGTTTGTGCCAGCCGAAGTTGCGTCAGGGCTACCAGGTCGGTGGAGGATTAGGGGTGTCGCGAGTTTTGCAGAAACCTATTTGCTCCTCTGGTAGGCGTTTGAAAACGTGGCTTGGGTCAGGCACAGGCGGCCCCTCCACGCCCCGGGTCCCAGGTGTTCTTTGATTTTCCCTGGCATTGATGGAGAGGTAACCCGTTTCCCCCTTCCACCGGCACATGCCTGGAACCGACCCTTTGCTTCGCAGTCGCCCCGTATGCCTCCGGTGGCACACATTATCAGCAACTGCTGTGGGACTGGCCAGTGCCACGCGTGGTCGCATGGTCTCCCCCTCGGATTCGCCTCTGTTCTTCTTTGCAGGTGTCCTGTAAAGCGCGGTCGGCTTTCCGGAACCCCAAGGCTTTTGCAAGCGGGGCAGGCCACTGGTCTTTCAAAGGAGGAGGGAGGCAGAGGGCTTATGCATCAGTGAATTTACAGCTGACACTAGGCCTTGAGACTTATGGTTTCATTCTGTGTTGCAGCGAGGCCCTGCCGGCCTGACCAGAAATGGTGAGCCCATCCTATCTCACTCGGAGGGGGCCAAAATCGGATCTCAACGGGAGTTGGGAGAACACAGCAGGCGTCCTGAAGCTCCCCCTCCCTCGGTGGAAGTCGGCTCAAGCAGGTCCGGAGGACAGTACCCCTGGGGGTTTGGGCCTGGGACAGGACGAGACACCCGCGGCCCCCTCTCCCACACCGCCCCAAACAGGACCCAGGATCCAGCCGCCGCCGCCGCGGCAGCAGGAGCATCGCGGCCGCCGCGCGGCAGTGGCAACATTTAAAGGGGACGCAGCCTATCTGTCAGGAGTGGAGCGCGAGTCGGCTCAGCCAATGCGCATGCGCGAGGCGCCAGCGGTTTCTCCCGTCACAGTGGTTCCCACGGTTGTCTTAGAAACCAGTCCCCGAGGCTTGGCAGAGCAGGAGCCCTCCGTGGCAGTGCTTGGGTGTGGAGGCTCTGAGGCTCCGGCCTCATCTCTCCTCGGGGTCGAAGGGAACGTTTGCGGATGCCAGGAGTCGCAAAGGGCCGACCACGAGGATGAAACCCCAGGCAGAGTCGGGGGAAACAGCACGGGATCCCAGCCTCAGGCCTGCACGGACGGTGTTGGTTGGGGTGAGTCTCCCCAAAACTCGTGCCGCCGTCCGTGATCTCGAGGACGGGTCGGCCTGCGTGCCCCTGGGCTTCTCTCTCACCCGAGGGTCGTTCTCCTCCAGAGCAGAACCCTGCCGCCTCAGGGGTCGCCTGGGGCTTTGTGTTTCAATGCCTCTGCTGTATGACTCTGTGTGTGTGTGTGTGTCTGTGTGTGTGCCTCCCATTCTCTCTTCTCCCTCTGTCTCTCAGTCTCTGTGTGTTTCTTTCCCACTCTCTGTGGGTTTGTGCCAGCCGAAGTTGCGTCAGGGCTACCAGGTCGGTGGAGGATTAGGGGTGTCGCGAGTTTTGCAGAAACCTATTTGCTCCTCTGGTAGGCGTTTGAAAACGTGGCTTGGGTCAGGCACAGGCGGCCCCTCCACGCCCCGGGTCCCAGGTGTTCTTCGATTTTCCCTGGCATTGATGGAGAGGTAACCCGTTTCCCCCTTCCACCGGCACATGCCTGGACCCGACCCTTTGCTTCGCCGTCGCCCCGTATGCCTCCGGTGGCACACATTATCAGCAACTGCTGTGGGATTGGCCAGTGCCACGCGTGGTCGCATGGTCTCCCCCTCGGATTCGCCTCTGTTCTTCTTTGCAGGTGTCCTGTAAAGCGTGGTCGGCTTTCCGGAACCCCAGGGCTTTTGCAAGCGGGGCAGGCCACTTGTCTTTCAAAGGAAGAGGGAGGCACACGGCTGATGCATCAGTGAATTTACAGCCGACACTAGGCCTTGAGACTTATGGTTTCATTCTGTGTTGCAGCGAGGCACTGCCTGCCTGACCAGAAGTGGTGAGCCCATCCTATCTCACTCGGAGGGGTCCAAAATCGGATCTCAACGGGAGTACATACAATATCACAGTACACCAAGTATATATTATATACTGTACATAAAATATCAAAGTACACCAATTATACATTAAATACTGCACATAAAATATCACAGTACACCAAGTATATATAATATACTGTACATAAAATATCAAAGTACACCAAATATATATTATATACTGTACATAAAATATCAAAGTACACCAAATATACATTATATACTGTACATACTGTATCACAGAACACCAAGTATATATTATATACTGCACATAAAATATAAAAGTACACTAAACATATATTATATACCGTACATTAAATATCAAAATACCCCTAATATATATTATATCCTGGCATAAAATATCAAAGGGCACCAAACGTATATTATATACTGTACATACGATATCAAATTTCAGCAGATATACATTATATACTGTACAAACAATATCAAATTATACTAAATATATATTATATACTGTACATAAAATATCAAATTACACTAAATACTTATTATATACTGTATATAAAATATAAAATTACAGCAAATATATATTATATACTATACATAAAATATGAAAATACACAAAATACATATCGCATACTGTACATAAAATATCAAACTACACCGAATATGTATTATATACTGTACATAAAATATCAAAGTACACCAAGTATACATTATATACTGCACATAAAATAGCACAGTACACCAAATATGTATTATATACTGTACATAAAATATCACAATACACCATATATATTATATACTGTACATAAAATATCAAAATACCCCAAATATATATTATATACTGTACATAAAATATCAAAGTACACCAAATATATATTATATACTGTACATAAAACATCAAATTACGCTAAATACATACTATATACTGTACATGAAATATAAAAGTACACCAAATATATATTATACACTGTGCATAAAATATGAAAATACACAAAATATATATCACATACTGTACATAAATTATCAAAGTACACCAAATATATATTATATACTGTAAATAAAATATCAATTTAAACTAAATATATATTATACACTGTACGTAAAATAGAAAAGTACACCAAATATATATTTTATAGTATACATAAAATGTGAAAATACACAAAATACGTACTATATACAGTACATAATATATTAAAGTACACCAAATATGTATTATATACTGTACATAAAATATCAAAGCACTCTAATTATATATTACATACTGTACATAAAATATCAAATTACCCTAAATATTATATACTATACATAAAATATAAAAGTACACGAAATATATCTTATATACTGTACATGAAATATGAAAATATGCAAAATATTTGTTATATAATGTACATAAAATATCAAAGTACACCAAATATATATCATTTACTGTACATAAAATATCAAAATACACCAAGTATAAATTATATACTGTACATATAATATAAAATGACACCCAATTTACTTTACATACTGTACATAAAATATCAAACTACACTGAATGCTTATTTAATACTGTACATAAAATATAAAAATACACCAAATATATATTATATACTGTACATAACATGTGAAAATACACAAAATACATATCACACACTGTACATAAGATATCAAAGTACAGCAAATATATATTATATACTGTTCAAAAAATATCAAATTAAACTAAATATACATTATATACTGTACATAAAATATAAAATTACACCAAATATATATTATATACTGTACATAAAATGTGAAAATACACAAAATACGTATTATATACTGTACATAAAAAATAAAAGTACACCAAATATATATTATATGCTGTAAATAAAATACCAAAGCACGCCAAATATATATTATGTACTGTATATAAAATATGAAATTACACTAAATAAATATTATATACCATACATAAAATATAAAAGTACACCAAATATATATTATATAGTGTACATGAAACATGAAAATATACAAAATATATATTATATTCTGTACATAAAATATCAAAGTACACCAAATATATATTATGTACTGTACATAAAATATCAAAATACACCAAGTACAAATTATATACTGTACATATAATATAAAATGACCCCCAATTTGTTTTACATACTGTACATAAAATATCAAACTACACTGAATACATATTTTATACTGTACATAAAATATAAAAATACACCAAATATATATTATATACTGTACATAACATGTGAAAATACACAAAATACATATCACACACTGTACATAAGATATCAAAGTACAGCAAATATATATTATATACTGTACAAAAAATATCAAATTAAACTAAATATACATTATATACTGTACATAAAATATAAAAGTACACAAAATATATATTATATGCTGTACATAAAATACCAAAGCACGCCAAGTATATATTATGTACTGTATATAAAATATGAAATTACACTAAATAAATATTATATACCATACATAAAATATAAAAGTACACCAAATATATATTATATAGTGTACATGAAACATGAAAATGTACAAAATATATATTATATACTGTACATAAAATATCAAAGTACACCAAATACATTTAAAGGGGACGCAGCCTGTCAGGAGTGGAGCTCGAGTCGGCTCAGCAAATGCGCATGCGCGAGGCCCCAACGGTTTCTGCGGTCACCGTGGTTCCCACGGTTGTCTTAGAAACCAGTCCCCGAGGCTTGGCAGAGCAGGAGCCCTCCGTGGCAGTGCTTGGGTGTGGAGGCTCTGAGGCTCCGGCCTCATCTCTCCTCGGGGTCGAAGGGAACGTTTGCGGATGCCAGGAGACGCAAAGGGCCGACCATGATGATGAAACCCCAGGCAGAGTCGGGGGAAGCAGCACGGGATCCCAGCCTCAGGCCTGCACGGACGGTGTTGGTTGGGGTGAGTCGCCCCAAAAGTCGTGCCGCCGTCCGTGATCTCGAGGACGGGTCAGCCTGCGTGCCCCTGGGCTTCTCTCTCACCCGAGGGTCGTTCTCCTCCAGAGCAGAACCCTGCCGCCTCAGGGGTCGCCTGGGGCTGTGTGTTTCAATGCCTCTGCTGTATGACCCTGTGTGTGTGTGTGTGTGTCTGTGTGTGTGCCTCCCATTCTCTCTTCTCCCTCTGTCTCTCAGTCTCTGTGTATTTCTTTCCCACTCTCTGTGGGTTTGTGCCAGCCGAAGTTGCGTCAGGGCTACCAGGTCGGTGGAGGATTGGGGGTGTCGCGAGTTTTGCAGAAACCTATTTGCTCCTCTGGTAGGCGTTTGAAAACGTGGCTTGGGTCAGGCACAGGCGGCCCCTCCACGCCCCGGGTCCCCGGTGTTCTTTGATTTTCCCTGGCATTGATGGAGAGGTAACCCGTTTCCCCCTTCCACCGGCACATGCCTGGACCCGACCCTTTGCTTCGCAGTCGCCCCGTATGCCTCCGGTGGCACACATTATCAGCAAGTGCTGTGGGACTGGCCAGTGCCACGCGTGGTCGCATGGTCTCCCCCTCGGATTCGCCTCTGTTCTTCTTTGCAGGTGTCCTGTAAAGCGCGGTCGGCTTTCCGGAACCCCAAGGCTTTTGCAAGCGGGGCAGGCCACTGGTCTTTCAAAGGAGGAGGGAGGCAGAGGGCTGATGCATCAGTGAATTTACAGCTGACACTAGGCCTTGAGACTTATGGTTTCATTCTGTGTTGCAGCGAGGCCCTGCCGGCCTGACCAGAAGTGGTGAGCCCATCCTATCTCACTCGGAGGGGGCCAAAATCGGATCTCAACGGGAGTTGGGAGAACACAGCAGGCGTCCTGAAGCTCCCCCTCCCTCAGTGGAAGTCGGCTCAAGCAGGTCCGGAGGACAGTACCCCTGGGGGTTTGGGCCTGGGACAGGACGAGACACCCGCGGCCCCCTCTCCCACACCGCCCCAAACAGGACCCAGGATCCAGCCGCCGCCCCGGCGGCAGCAGGAGCATCGCGGCCGCGGCGCGGCAGTGGCAACATTTAAAGGGGACGCAGCCTATCTGTCAGGAGTGGAGCGCGAGTCGGCTCAGCCAATGCGCATGCGCGAGGCGCCAGCGGTTTCTCCCGTCACAGTGGTTCCCACGGTTGTCTTAGAAAGCAGTCCCCGAGGCTTGGCAGAGCAGGAGCCTTCTGTGGCAGTGCTTGGGTGTGGAGGCTCTGAGGCTCCGGCCTCATCTCTCCTCGGGGTCGAAGGGAACGTTTGCGGATGCCAGGAGTCGCAAAGGGCCGACCACGATGATGAAACCCCAGGCAGAGTCGGGGGAAGCAGCACGGGATCCCAGCCTCAGGCCTGCACGGACGGTGTTGGTTGGGGTGAGTCTCCCCAAAACTCGTGCCGCCGTCCGTGATCTCGAGGACGGGTCGGCCTGCGTGCCCCTGGGCTTCTCTCTCACCCGAGGGTCGTTCTCCTCCAGAGCAGAACCCTGCCGCCTCAGGGGTCGCCTGGGGCTGTGTGTTTCAATGCCTCTGCTGTATGACTCTGTGTGTGTGTGTGTGTCTGTGTGTGTGCCTCCCATTCTCTCTTCTCCCTCTGTCTCTCAGTCTCTGTGTATTTCTTTCCCACTCTCTGTGGGTTTGTGCCAGCCGAAGTTGCGTCAGGGCTACCAGGTCGGTGGAGGATTGGGGGTGTCGCGAGTTTTGCAGAAACCTATTTGCTCCTCTGGTAGGCGTTTGAAAAAGTGGCTTGGGTCAGGCACAGGCGGCCCCTCCACGCCCCGGGTCCCCGGTGTTCTTTGATTTTCCCTGGCATTGATGGAGAGGTAACCCGTTTCCCCCTTCCACCGGCACATGCCTGGACCCGACCCTTTGCTTCGCAGTCGCCCCGTATGCCTCCGGTGGCACACATTATCAGCAACTGCTGTGGGACTGGCCAGTGCCACACGTGGTCGCATGGTCTCCCCCTCGGATTCGCCTCTGTTCTTCTTTGCAGGTGTCCTGTAAAGCGTGGTCGGCTTTCCGGAACCCCAGGGCTTTTGCAAGCGGGGCAGGCCACTTGTCTTTCAAAGGAAGAGGGAGGCACACGGCTGATGCATCAGTGAATTTACAGCCGACACTAGGCCTTGAGACTTATGGTTTCATTCTGTGTTGCAGCGAGGCACTGCCTGCCTGACCAGAAGTGGTGAGCCCATCCTATCTCACTCGGAGGGGTCCAAAATCGGATCTCAACGGGAGTACATACAATATCACAGTACACCAAGTATATATTATATACTGTATATAAAATATCAAAGTACACCAATTATACATTAAATACTGCACATAAAATATCACAGTACACCAAATATATATAATATACTGTACATAAAATATCACAATACACCGTATATATTATATACTGTACATAAAATATTAAAATACCCTAAATATATATTATAAACCGTACATAAAATACCAAAGTACACCAAATATATAATATATACTGTACATAAAATATCAAAGTACACCAAATATATATTATATATTGTTCATAAAATATCAAAGTACACCAAATATACATTATATACTGTACATACTATATCACAGAACACCAAGTATATATTATATACTGCACATAAAATATAAAAGTACACTAAATATATATTATATACCGTACATTAAATATCAAAATAACCCTAATATATATTATATCCTGGCATAAAATATCAAAGGGCACCAAATGTATATTATATACTGTACATACGATATCAAATTTCACCAGATATACATTATATACTGTACAAAAAATATCAAATTATACTAAATATGTATTATATACTGTACATAAAATATCAAATTACACTAAATACTTATTATATACTGTACATAAAATATAAAACTACACCAAATATATATTATATACTATACATAAAATATGAAAATACACAAAATACATATCACATACTGTACATAAAATATCAAACTACACCGAATATATATTATATACTGTACATAAAATATCAAAGTACACCAAGTATACATTATATACTGCACATAAAATAGCACAGTACACCAAATATGTATTATATAGTGTACATAAAATATCACAATACACCATATATATTATATACTGTACATAAAATATCAAAATACCCCAAATATATATTATATACTGTACATAAAATATCAAAGTACACCAAATATATATTATATACTTTACATAAAACATCAAATTACGCTAAATACATACTATATACTGTACATGAAATATAAAAGTACACCAAATATATATTATACACTGTGCATAAAATATGAAAATACACAAAATATATATCACATACTGTACATAAATTATAAAATTACACCAAATATATATTGTATACTGTAAATAAAATATCAATCTAAACGAAATATATATTATACACTCTACGTAAAATATAAAAGTACACCAAATATATATTTTATACTATACATAAAATGTGAAAATACACAAAATACGTATTATATACAGTACATAATATACTAAAGTACACCAAATATGTATTATATACTATACATAAAATATCAAAGCACTCTAAATATATATTACATACTGTACATAAAATATCAAATTACCCTAAATATTATATACTATACATAAAATATAAAAGTACACGAAATATATCTTATATACTGTACATGAAATATGAAAATATACAAAATATATATTATATAATATACATAAAATATCACAGTACACCAAATATATATAATATACTGTACATAAAATATCACAATACACCGTATATATTTTATACTGTACATAAAATATCAAAATACCCCAAATATATATTATAAACCGTACATAAAATACCAAAGTACACCAAATATATAATATATACTGTACATAAAATATCAAAGTACACCAAATATATATTATATACTGTACATAAAATATCAAAGTTCACGAAATATACATTATATACTGTACATACTATATCACAGAACACCAAGTATATATTATATACTGAACATAAAATATAAAAGTACACTTAATATATGTTACATACCGTACATAAAATATCAAAATACCCCTAATATATATTATATCCCGGCATAAAATATCAAAGGGCACCAAATGTATATTATATACTGTAAATAAAATATCAATTTAAACTAAATATATATTATACACTGTACATAAAATATAAAAGTACTCCAAATATATATTTTATACTGTACATAAAATGTGAAAATACACAAAATACGTATTATATGCAGTACATAATATATTAAAGTACACCAAATATGTATTATATACTGTACATAAAATATAAAAGTACACTTAATATATATTACATACCGTACATAAAATATCAAAATACCCCTAATATATATTATATCCTGGCATAAAATATCAAAGGGCACCAAATGTATATTATATACTGTAAATAAAATATCAATTTAAACTAAATATATATTATACACTGTACATAAAATATAAAAGTACTCCAAATATATATTTTATACTGTACATAAAATGTGAAAATACACAAAATACGTATTATATGCAGTACATAATATACTAAAGTACACCAAATATGTATTATATACTGTACATAAAATATCAAAGCACTGTAAATATATATTACATACTGTACATAAAATATCAAATTTCCCTAAATATTATATACTATACATAAAATATAAAAGTACACGAAATATATCTTATATACTGTACATGAAATATGAAAATATACAAAATATATATTATATAATGTACATAAAATATCAAAGTACACCAAATATATATTATATACTGTACATAAAATATCAAAATACACCAAGTATAAATTATATACTGTACATATAATATAAAATGACACCCAATTTATTTTACATACTGTACATAAAATATCAAACTACACTGAATGCATATTTTATACTGTACATAAAATATAAAAATACACCAAATATATATTATATACTGTACATAACGTGAAAATACACAAAATACATATCACACACTGTACATAAGATATCAAAGTACAGCAAACATATATTATATACTGTACAAAAAATATCAAATTAA
Organism: Gorilla gorilla gorilla; assembly: GCF_029281585.2. Lineage (NCBI taxonomy): Eukaryota > Metazoa > Chordata > Mammalia > Primates > Hominidae > Gorilla > Gorilla gorilla. The sequence goes on along the minus strand of NC_073237.2, from coordinate 14,150,602 downwards.
ACCAAATATACATTATATACTGTACATAAAATATAAAATTACACCAAATATATATTATATACTGTACATAAAATGTGAAAATACACAAAATACGTATTATATACTGTACATAAAATATAAAAGTACAACAAATATATATTATATGCTGTACATAAAATACCAAAGCCCGCCAAATATATATTATGCACTGTATATAAAATATGAAATTACACTAAATAAATATTATATACCATACATAAAATATAAAAGTACACCAAATATATATTATATAGTGTACATGAAACATGAAAATATACAAAATATATATTATATACTGTACATAAAATATCAAAGTACACCAAATACATTTAAAGGGGACGCAGCCTGTCTGTCAGGAGTGGAGCTCGAGTCGGCTCAGCCAATGCGCATGCGCGAGGCGCCAACGGTTTCTGCGGTCACCGTGGTTCCCACGGTTGTCTTAGAAACCAGTCCCCGAGGCTTGGCAGAGCAGGAGCCCTCCGTGGCAGTGCTTGGGTGTGGAGGCTCTGAGGCTCCGGCCTCATCTCTCCTCGGGGTCGAAGGGAACGTTTGCGGATGCCAGGAGACGCAAAGGGCCGACCATGATGATGAAACCCCAGGCAGAGTCGGGGGAAGCAGCACGGGATCCCAGCCTCAGGCCTGCACGGACGGTGTTGGTTGGGGTGAGTCGCCCCAAAAGTCGTGCCGCCGTCCGTGATCTTGAGGACGGGTCAGCCTGCGTGCCCCTGGGCTTCTCTCTCACCCGAGGGTCGTTCTCCTCCAGAGCAGAACCCTGCCACCTCAGGGGTCGCCTGGGGCTGTGTGTTTCCATGCCTCTGCTGTATGACCCTGTGTGTGTGTGTGTGTGTCTGTGTGTGTGCCTCCCATTCTCTCTTCTCTCTCTGTCTCTCAGTCTCTGTGTATTTCTTTCCCACTCTCTGTGGGTTTGTGCCAGCCGAAGTTGCGTCAGGGCTACCAGGTCGGTGGAGGATTGGGGGTGTCGCGAGTTTTGCAGAAACCTATTTGCTCCTCTGGTAGGCGTTTGAAAAAGTGGCTTGGGTCAGGCACAGGCGGCCCCTCCACGCCCCGGGTCCCCGGTGTTCTTTGATTTTCCCTGGCATTGATGGAGAGGTAACCCGTTTCCCCCTTCCACCGGCACATGCCTGGACCCGACCCTTTGCTTCGCAGTCGCCCCGTATGCCTCCGGTGGCACACATTATCAGCAACTGCTGTGGGACTGGCCAGTGCCACGCGTGGTCGCATGGTCTCCCCCTCGGATTCGCCTCTGTTCTTCTTCGCAGGTGTCCTGTAAAGCGCGGTCGGCTTTCCGGAACCCCAAGGCTTTTGCAAGCGGGGCAGGCCACTGGTCTTTCAAAGGAGGAGGGAGGCAGAGGGCTGATGTATCAGTGAATTTACAGCTGACACTAGGCCTTGAGACTTATGGTTTCATTCTGTGTTGCAGCGAGGCCCTGCCGGCCTGACCAGAAGTGGTGAGCCCATCCTATCTCACTCGGAGGGGGCCAAAATCGGATCTCAACGGGAGTTGGGAGAACACAGCAGGCGTCCTGAAGCTCCCCCTCCCTCGGTGGAAGTCGGCTCAAGCAGGTCCGGAGGACAGTACCCCTGGGGGTTTGGGCCTGGGACAGGACGAGACACCCGCGGCCCCCTCTCCCACACCGCCCCAAACAGGACCCAGGATCCAGCCGCCGCCGCCGCGGCAGCAGGAGCATCGCGGCCGCCGCGCGGCGGTGGCAACATTTAAAGGGGACGCAGCCTATCTGTCAGGAGTGGAGCGCGAGTCGGCTCAGCCAATGCGCATGCGCGAGGCGCCAGCGGTTTCTCCCGTCACAGTGGTTCCCACGGTTGTCTTAGAAAGCAGTCCCCGAGGCTTGGCAGAGCAGGAGCCCTCCGTGGCAGTGCTTGGGTGTGGAGGCTCTGAGGCTCCGGCCTCATCTCTCCTCGGGGTCGAAGGGAACGTTTGCGGATGCCAGGATTCGCAAAGGGCCGACCACGATGATGAAACCCCAGGCAGATTCGGGGGAAACAGCACGGGATCCCAGCCTCAGGCCTGCACGGACGGTGTTGGTTGGGGTGAGTCTCCCCAAAACTCGTGCCGCCGTCCGTGATCTCGAGGACGGGTCGGCCTGCGTGCCCCTGGGCTTCTCTCTCACCCGAGGGTCGTTCTCCTCCAGAGCAGAACCCTGCCGCCTCAGGGGTCGCCTGGGGCTGTGTGTTTCAATGCCTCTGCTGTATGACTCTGTGTGTGTGTGTGTGTCTGTGTGTGTGCCTCCCATTCTCTCTTCTCCCTCTGTCTCTCAGTCTCTGTGTGTTTCTTTCCCACTCTCTGTGGGTTTCTGCCAGCCGAAGTTGCGTCAGGGCTACCAGGTCGGTGGAGGATTGGGGGTGTCGCGAGTTTTGCAGAAACCTATTTGCTCCTCTGGTAGGCGTTTGAAAACGTGGCTTGGGTCAGGCACAGGCGGCCCCTCCACGCCCCGGGTCCCAGGTGTTCTTCGATTTTCCCTGGCATTGATGGAGAGGTAACCCGTTTCCCCCTTCCACTGGCACATGCCTGGAACCGACCCTTTGGTTTGCCGTCGCCCCGTATGCCTCCGGTGGCACACATTATCAGCAACTGCTGTGGGATTGGCCAGGGCCACGCGTGGTCGCATGGTCTCCCCCTCGGATTCGCCTCTGTTCTTCTTTGCAGGTGTCCTGTAAAGCGCGGTCGGCTTTCCGGAACCCCAGGGCTTTTGAAAGCGGGGCAGGCCACTTGTGTTTCAAAGGAAGAGGGAGGCACACGGCTGATGCATCAGTGAATTTACAGCCGACACTAGGCCTTGAGACTTATGGTTTCATTCTGTGTTGCAGCGAGGCACTGCCTGCCTGACCAGAAGTGGTGAGCCCATCCTATCTCACTCGGAGGGGTCCAAAATCGGATCTCAACGGGAGTACATACAATATCACAGTACACCAAGTATATATTATATACTGTACATAAAATATCAAAGTACACCAATTATACATTAAATACTGCACATAAAATATCACAGTACACCAAATATATATAATATACTGTACATAAAATATCACAATACACCGTATATATTATATACTGTACATAAAATATTAAAATACCCCAAATATATATTATAAACCGTACATAAAATACCAAAGTACACCAAATATATAATATATGCTGTACATAAAATATCAAAGTACACCAAATATATATTATATACTGTTCATAAAATATCAAAGTACACCAAATATACATTATATACTGTACATACTATATCACAGAACACCAAGTATATATTATATACTGCACATAAAATATAAAAGTACACTAAATATATATTATATACCGTACATTAAATATCAAAATAACCCTAATATATATTATATCCTGGCATAAAATATCAAAGGGCACCAAATGTATATTATATACTGTACATACGATATCAAATTTCACCAGATATACATTATATACTGTACAAAAAATATCAAATTATACTAAATATGTATTATATACTGTACATAAAATATCAAATTACACTAAATACTTATTATATACTGTACATAAAATATAAAATTACACCAAATATATATTATATACTATACATAAAATATGAAAATACACAAAATACATATCACATACTGTACATAAAATATAAAACTACACCGAATATATATTATATACTGTACATAAAATATCAAAGTACACCAAGTATACATTATATACTGCACATAAAATAGCACAGTACACCAAATATGTATTATATACTGTACATAAAATATCACAATACACCATATATATTATATACTGTGCATAAAATATCAAAATACCTCAAATATATATTATATACTGTACATAAAATATCAAAGAAAACCAAATATATATTATGTACTGTACATAAAATATCAAATTACGCTAAATACATACTATATACTGTACATAAAATATAAAGGTACACCAAATATATATTATACACTGTGCATAAAATATGAAAATAGACAAAATACATATCACATACTGTACATAAATTATCAAAGTTCACCAAATATATTTTATATACTGTAAATAAAATATCAATTTAAGCTAAATATATATTATACACTGTACATAAAATATAAAAGTACACCAAATATATATTTTATACTGTACATAAAATGTGAAAATACACAAAATACGTATTATATACAGTACATAATATATTAAAGTTCACCAAATATGTATTATATACTGTACATAAAATATCAAAGCACTCTAAATATATATTACATACTGTACATAAAATATCAAATTACCCTAAATATTATATACTATACATAAAATATAAAAGTACACGAAATATATCTTATATACTGTACATGAAATATGAAAATATACAAAATATATATTATATAATGTACATAAAATATCAAAGTACACCAAATATATATTATATACTGTACATAAAATATCAAAATACACCAAGTATAAATTATATACTGTACATATAATATAAAATGACACCCAATTTATTTTACATACTGTACATAAAATATCAAACTACACTGAATGCATATTTTGTAATGTATATAAAATATAAAAATACACCAAATATATATTATATACTGTACATAACATGTGAAAATACACAAAATACATATCACACACTGTACATAAGATATCAAAGTACAGCAAACATATATTATATACTGTACAAAAAATATCAAATTAAACTAAATATACATTATATACTGTACATAAAATATAAAATTACACCAAATATATATTATTTATTGTACATAAAATGTGAAAATACACAAAATACGTATTATATACTGTACATAAAGTATAAAAGTACACCAAATATATATTATATGCTGTACATAAAATACCAAAGCACGCCAAATATATATTATGTACTGTATATAAAATACGAAATTACACTAAATAAATATTATATACCATACATAAAATATAAAAGTACACCAAATATATATTATATAGTGTACATGAAACATGAAAATATACAAAATATATATTATATACTGTACATAAAATATCAAAGTACACCAAATACATTCAAAGGGGACGCAGCCTGTCTGTCAGGAGTGGGGCTCGAGTCGGCTCAGCCAATGCGCATGCGCGAGGCGCCAACGGTTTCTGCGGTCACCGTGGTTCCCACGGTTGTCTTATAAACCAGTCCCCGAGGCTTGGCAGAGCAGGAGCCCTCCGTGGCAGTGCTTGGGTGTGGAGGCTCTGAGGCTCCGGCCTCATCTCTCCTCGGGGTCGAAGGGAACGTTTGCGGATGCCAGGAGTCGCAAAGGGCCGACCACGATGATGAAACCCCAGGCAGAGTCTGGGGAAGCAGCACGGGATCCCAGCCTCAGGCCTGCACGGACGGTGTTGGTTGGGGTGAGTCTCCCCAAAACTCGTGCCGCCGTCCGTGATCTCGAGGACGGGTCGGCCTGCGTGCCCCTGGGCTTCTCTCTCACCCGAGGGTCGTTTTCCTCCAGAGCAGAACCCTGCCGCCTCAGGGGTCGCCTGGGGCTGTGTGTTTCAATGCCTCTGCTGTATGACCCTGTGTGTGTGTGTGTGTGTGTGTCTGTGTGTGTGCCTCCCATTCTCTCTTCTCTCTCTGTCTCTCAGTCTCTGTGTATTTCTTTCCCACTCTCTGTGGGTTTGTGCCAGCCGAAGTTGCGTCAGGGCTACCAGGTCGGTGGAGGATTGGGGGTGTCGCGAGTTTTGCAGAAACCTATTTGCTCCTCTGGTAGGCGTTTGAAAAAGTGGCTTGGGTCAGGCACAGGCGGCCCCTCCACGCCCCGGGTCCCCGGTGTTCTTTGATTTTCCCTGGCATTGATGGAGAGGTAACCCGTTTCCCCCTTCCACCGGCACATGCCTGGACCCGACCCTTTGCTTCGCAGTCGCCCCGTATGCCTCCGGTGGCACACATTATCAGCAACTGCTGTGGGACTGGCCAGTGCCACGCGTGGTCGCATGGTCTCCCCCTCGGATTCGCCTCTGTTCTTCTTTGCAGGTGTCCTGTAAAGCGCGGTCGGCTTTCCGGAACCCCAAGGCTTTTGCAAGCGGGGCAGGCCACTGGTCTTTCAAAGGAGGAGGGAGGCAGAGGGCTGATGCATCAGTGAATTTACAGCTGACACTAGGCCTTGAGACTTATGGTTTCATTCTGTGTTGCAGCGAGGCCCTGCCGGCCTGACCAGAAGTGGTGAGCCCATCCTATCTCACTCGGAGGGGGCCAAAATCGGATCTCAACGGGAGTTGGGAGAACACAGCAGGCGTCCTGAAGCTCCCCCTCCCTCGGTGGAAGTCGGCTCAAGCAGGTCCGGAGGACAGTACCCCTGGGGGTTTGGGCCTGGGACAGGACGAGACACCCGCGGCCCCCTCTCCCACACCGCCCCAAACAGGACCCAGGATCCAGCCGCCGCCGCCGCGGCAGCAGGAGCATCGCGGCCGCCGCGCGGCGGTGGCAACATTTAAAGGGGACGCAGCCTATCTGTCAGGAGTGGAGCGCGAGTCGGCTCAGCCAATGCGCATGCGCGAGGCGCCAGCGGTTTCTCCCGTCACAGTGGTTCCCACGGTTGTCTTAGAAAGCAGTCCCCGAGGCTTGGCAGAGCAGGAGCCCTCCGTGGCAGTTCTTGGGTGTGGAGGCTCTGAGGCTCCGGCCTCATCTCTCCTGGGGGTCGAAGGGAACGTTTGCGGATGCCAGGAGTCGCAAAGGGCCGACCACGATGATGAAACCCCAGGCAGAGTCGGGGGAAGCAGCACGGGATCCCAGCCTCAGGCCTGCACGGACGGTGTTGGTTGGGGTGAGTCTCCCCAAAACTCGTGCCGCCGTCCGTGATCTCGAGGACGGGTCGGCCTGCGTGCCCCTGGGCTTCTCTCTCACCCGAGGGTCGTTCTCCTCCAGAGCAGAACCCTGCCGCCTCAGGGGTCGCCTGGGGCTGTGTGTTTCAATGCCTCTGCTGTATGACTCTGTGTGTGTGTGTGTGTCTGTGTGTGTGCCTCCCATTCTCTCTTCTCCCTCTGTCTCTCAGTCTCTGTGTGTTTCTTTCCCACTCTCTGTGGGTTTGTGCCAGCCGAAGTTGCGTCAGGGCTACCAGGTCGGTGGAGGATTAGGGGTGTCGCGAGTTTTGCAGAAACCTATTTGCTCCTCTGGTAGGCGTTTGAAAACTTGGCTTGGGTCAGGCACAGGCGGCCCCTCCACGCCCCGGGTCCCCGGTGTTCTTCGATTTTCCCTGGCATTGATGGAGAGGTAACCCGTTTCCCCCTTCCACCGGCACATGCCTGGACCCGACCCTTTGCTTCGCCGTCGCCCCGTATGCCTCCGGTGGCACACATTATCAGCAACTGCTGTGGGATTGGCCAGTGCCACGCGTGGTCGCATGGTCTCCCCCTCGGATTCGCCTCTGTTCTTCTTTGCAGGTGTCCTGTAAAGCGCGGTCGGCTTTCCGGAACCCCAAGGCTTTTGCAAGCGGGGCAGGCCACTTGTCTTTCAATGGAAGAGGGAGGCACACGGCTGATGCATCAGTGAATTTACAGCCGACACTAGGCCTTGAGACTTATGGTTTCATTCTGTGTTGCAGCGAGGCACTGCCTGCCTGACCAGAAGTGGTGAGCCCATCCTATCTCACTCGGAGGGGTCCAAAATCGGATCTCAACGGGAGTACATACAATATCACAGTACACCAAGTATATATTATATACTGTACATAAAATATCAAAGTACACCAATTATACATTAAACACTGAACATAAAATATCACAGTACACCAAATATATATAATATACTGTACATAAAATATCACAATACACTGTATATATTATATACTGTACATAAAATATCAAAATACCCCAAATATATATTATAAACCGTACATAAAATACCAAAGTACACCAAATATATAATATATACTGTACATAAAATATCAAAGTACACCAAATATATATTATATACTGTACATAAAATATCAAAGTACACCAAATACACATTATATACTGTACATACTATATCACAGAACACCAAGTATATATTATATACTGCACACAAAATATAAAAGTACACTAAATATATATTATATACCGTACATAAAATATCAAAAGAACCCTAACATATATTATATCCTGGCATAAAATATCAAAGGGCACCAAATGTATATTATATACTGTACATAAGATATCAAATTTCACCAGATATAAATTATATACTGAACAAAAAATATCAAATTATACCAAATATATATTATATACTGTACATAAAATATCAAATTACACTAAATACTTATTATATACTGTACATAAAATATAAAATTACACCAAATATATATTATACACTGTATATATAATATCAAAGTACACCAAATATATATTATATACTTTACATAAAATATCAAAGTACACCAAATATATATTATACACTGTACATAAAATATCAAGTTACACCAAATATATATTATATAATGTACATAAAATATCAAAGTACACCAAATATACATTATATACTGTACATACTATATAATAGTACACCAAGTATATATTATATACTGCGCATAAAATATAAAAGTACACCAAATATATATTATATACCGTACACAAAATATCAAAATAACCCAAATATATATTATATCCTGTACATAAAATATCAAAGGGCACCAAATGTATATTATATACTGTATATAAGATATCAAATTTCACCAAATATATATTATATACTGTACATAAAATATCAAAATACACTAAATACATACTATACACTGTACATAAAATATCAAATTTCACCAAATATATATTATATACTGTACATAAAATATGAAAATACACAAAATACATATTCCATACTGTACATAAAATATCAAAATACACCAAATATATATTATATACTGCTCACAAAATATCGAAGTACACCAAATATATATTATACACTGTATAGAAAATATCAAAGTACACCAAGTATGTATTATATACTGTCCAAAAAATATGAAATCACACCAAATATATGTTATATACTGTACATAAAATGTGAAAATGCACAAAACACCTATGATATACTGTACATAAAATATCAAAGTACACGAAATATATATTATATGCTGTACATAAAATATCTAAGCACACCAAATATATATTATGTACTGTACATAAAGTATGAAATTACACTAAATAAATATTATACACCATATATAAAATATAATAGTACACGAAATACATATTATATACTGTACATAAAATATGAAAATATACAAAATATATATTATATACTTTAGATAAAATATCAAAGCACACCGAATACATTTTATATACTGAACATAAAATATCAAAGTACACCAAATATATATTATATACTGTACATAAAATATCAAAGTACACCAATTATACATTATATACTGCACATAAAATATCACAGTTCACAAATATATATTATATACTGTACATAAAATATCACAACACACCATATATATTATGTACTGTATATAAAATATCAAAATACCCCAAATATATATTATATACTGTACATAAAATTCCAAAGTACACCAAATATATATTATACACTGTACATAAAATATCAAAGTACACCAAATATACATTATGTACTGTACATACTATATCACAGTACACCAAGTATATATTATATACTGCACATAAAATATGAAAGTACACTAAATATATATTATATACCGTACAAAAAATATCAAAATAACCCTAATATATATTATATCCTGTACATAAAATATCAAAGGGAACCAAATGTATATTATATAATGTAAATATGATATCAAATTTCACCAAATATGTATTATATACTGTACATAAAATATCAAATTCCACTAAATACATACTATATACTGTACATAAAATATAAAAGTAAACCAAATATATATTACACACTGTGCAAAACATGAAAATACACAAAATATATATCACATACTGTACATAAATTATCAAAGTACACCAAATATATATTATATACTGTACATAAAATATCAATTTAAACTAAATATATGTTATACCCTGTGCATAAAATATAAAAGTACACCAAATATATATTATATACTGTACATAATATGTGAAAATACACAAAATACGTATTATATACAGTATATAATATATTAAAGTACACAAAATATATATTATATTCGGTACATAAAATATCAAAGCACTGTAAATATATATTACATAGTGTACATAAAATATCAATTTACACTACATAAATATTATATACTATACATAAATATAAAATTACACCAAATATATCTTATATACTATACATAAAATATGAAAATATACAAAATATATATTATATAACGTACATAAAATGTCAAAGTACACCAAATATATATTATATACTGAACATGAAATATCAAAATACACCAAATATAAATTATATACTTTACATATAGTATAAAATCACACCCAGTATACATTATATACTGTACATAAAGTATCAAATTACATTAAATACATATTATATGCTCTACATAAAATACAAAAGTACACCAAATATATATTATATAATGTACCAAAAATATCAAAGTACACCTAATATATATTATATACTCTACAAAAAAATATGAAAGTACCCCAGATATATATTATATAATGTACCGAAAATATCAAAGTACACCAAATATATACTATATACTATACATAAAATATAAAGTCACACCTATTATACATTATATACTGTACAAAAAATGTGAAAATAAACAAAATACGTATTATATACTGTACAGAAAACATCAAATTACACCAAATATATATTATATGCTGTAGATAAAGTATCAAAGCACAACAAATATATATTATGTACTGTACATAAAGTATGAAATTGCACTAAATAAATATTATACACCATACATAAAATATAAATGTACACGAAATACATATTATATACTGTACATAAAATATGAAAATATACAAAATACATATTATATACTGTACATAAAGTATCAAAGTAGACCGAATACATTTTATATACTGTACATAAAATATCAAAGTACACCAAATATATATTATATACTGTACATAAGATATCAGAGTACACCAAATATATATTATATACAGTACATACAATATCACAGTACACCAAGTATATATTATATACTGTACATAAAATATCGACGTACACCTATTATACATTATATACTCCACATAAAATATTATAGTACACCAAATATATATTATATACTGTATATAAAATATCACAATACACCATATATAATATACTGTACATAAAATAGCAAAATACCGTGAATATATACTATATACTGTACATAAAATATCAAACTACACCAAATATATATTATATACTGTACACAAAATATCCAATTACACTAAATATATATTATATACTGTACAAAAAATATAAAAGTAAAACAAATATAGATTATACACTGTGCATAAAATATGAAAATACGCAAAATATATATCACATACTTTACATAAATTATCAAAGTACACCAAATATACATTATATACTGTACATAAAATATTAAAGTACACCAAACATATATTATATGCTGTACATAAAATATAAAAGCACACCAAATATATATTTTGTACTGTACATAAAATATGAAGTTATATGAAATAAATATTATATACCATACATAAAGTATAAAAGTACACCAGATATATATTATGTACCGTACTTAAAATATGAAAATATACAAAATATGTATTATATACTGTACATAAAATATCAACATACACCAAGTATATTTTATATACTGCACATAAAATATCAAAGTACACCAAATATACATTATATGCTGTAAATACAATATCGCAGAACAGCAAGTATGTAGTGTATACTGTACATAAAATATAAAATACACCGAACATATATTATATACTGTACTTACCATATCAAAATACCCCAAATATATATCATATACTGTACATAAAATATAAAATCACACAAAATATATATTATATACTGAACATAAAGTATAAATTTACACTAAGTACATATTCAATACTGTACAGAAAATATCAAAGTACACCAAATATTTATTATATACTGTATATAAAATATGAAAATACACAAAACACATATCACATACTGTACATAAAATAAAAAAGCACACCAAATATATATTATTTACTGTACATAAGATATCAAATTACACTAAATGAATATTATATACCATACATAAAATATAAAAGTGCAACAAATATATATTATATACTGTACATAAAATGTGAAAATACACAAAATACCTATTACATACTGTACATAAAACATCCAAGTACACCAAATATATATTATATGCTGTACAGAAAATATCAAAGCACACCAAATATATGTTATGTACTGTACAAAATTTATGAAATTACACTAAATAAATATTATACACCATACATAAATTATCAAAGTACACCGAGTGCATTTTATATACTGTGCATAAAATATCAACGTACACCAAATATATATTATGTACTGTTCATAAAATATCAAAGTACACCAAATATACATTATATACTGTATGTACGATATCACAGTACAGCAAGTATGTATTTTATACTGTACATAAAATATCAAAGTACTCCAAATATATATTATATACCGTACAAAAAATATCAAAATAACCCAAATACATATTATATACTGTACATAAAATATAAACTCACACCAAATATATATTACATACTGAACATAAAATATCAAAGCACTCTAAATATATATTACATACTGTACATAAAATATCAAATTATTTTAAATAAATATTATATACTACACAAAAAATATCAAAGTACACCCAACATATATTATATACTGTACATAAAATGTGAAAATACACAAAATACGTATTATATACAGTACATAATATTTTAAAGTACACCAAATATATATTATATACTGTACATAAAATATCAAAGCACTCTAAATATATATTACATACTATACATAAAATATCAAATTACACTAAATAAATATTATATACTTTACATAAAATATAAATTACGCAAAATATATCTTATATACTGTACATAAAATATGAAAATTTACAAAATATATATTATATAATGTACATAAAATATCAAAGTACACCAAATATATATTATATACTGTACATAAAATATCAAAATACACCAAATATAAATTATATACCGTACATATAATATAAAATCACACCGAAAATATATTACATACTGTACATAAAATATCAAATTACACTAAATACATGTTATATACTATACATAAAATATAAAAGTACACCAAATATATATATTATACTGTACATAAAATATGAAAATACACAAAATGCATATCACACACAACATAACATATCAAAGTACACCAAATATATATGATATGCTGTAAAAAAATATCAAATTAAACTAAATATATATTATATACCGTTCATAAAATATAAAAGTACACCAAATATATATTACATATTGTACATAAAATGTGAAAATACACAAAATACGTATTATATACAGTACATAAAATATCAAATTACACCAAATATATATTATATCCTGTACATAAAATACAAAAGCACACCAAATATACATTATGTACTGTGTATAAAATATGAAATTACACTAAATAAATATTATATACCATATATAAAATATAAAGGTACACCAAATATATATTATATACTGTACATAAAACATGAAAATATACAAAATATATATTATATACTGCACATAAAATATTACAGTACACCATATATATTTTATATACTGTACATAAAATATCAAAGTACACCAAATATATATTATATACTGTACATAAAATATCAAAGTACACCAAATATACATTATATACTGTACATACAATATCACAGTACACCAAGTATATATTATATACTGCACATAAAATATAAAAGTACACAAAATATATATTATAAACCATACATAAAATATCAAAATACCCCAAATATATATTATATCCTGTACATAAAATATTAAAGGGCACCAAATGTATATTATATACTGTGCATAAGATATCAAATTTCACCAAATATATATTATATACTGTACATAAAATATGAAAATAAACAAAATACATATCACATACTGTACAAAAATTATCAAAGTACACCCAATATATATTATATACTGTACATAAAATGTGAAAATACAAAAAAAGCCTATTATATAGTGTACATAAAATATCAAAGTACACCAAATATGTATTATATACTGCACATAAAATATCAAAGCATGCCAAATATATATTATATACTGTACATAAGATATCAAGTTACACTCAAAAAATATTACATACAGTACATGAAATATAAAAGTACAGGAAATATGTATTATATACTGTACATAAAATGTGAAAGTATACAAAATATATATAACACTGTACATAAAATATCAAAATACTACAAATATATATTATGTAAAGAACATAAAATATCAAAGGGCACCAAATCTATATTACATACTGTACATAAGATATCAAAGTTCACCAAATATATATTGCATACTGTACATAAAATATCAAATTATACTAAATATATATTCTATACTGTACATAAAATATCAAATTACACTAAATAAATATTACATACTATACATGAAATATAAATGTACTACAAATATATATTATATACTGTACGTAAACTGTGAAAGTACACAAAATATATATTATATACTGTACATAAATTATCAAAATACAACAAATATATATTATATACTGTACATAAAATAACACAGTACAACAATTATACATTATATACAGCACATAAAATATCACAGTACACCAAATATGTATTATATACTGCACATAAAATATCACAATGCACCACATATATTTCAAACTGTACATAAAATATCAAAGTACACCAAATACATATTATATACTGTACATAAAATATCAAATTACACTAAATACATACTATATACTGTACATAAAATATAAAAGCACACCAAATATATATTATACACTGTTCATAAAATATGAAAATACACAAAATATATATTATATAATGTATATAAAATATCAAATTTCACCAAATATATATTGTATACTGTACAAAAATTATCAAAGTACACCAAATATATATTATATACTGTACATAAAATATAAATTTAAACTAAATATATATTATACACTGTTCAAAAAATATAAAAGTACACCAAATATATTTTATACTCTACATAAAATGTGAAAATACACAAAATACGTATTACATACAGTACATAATATATTAAAGTACCCCAAATATATATTATATACTGTACATAAAATATCAAAGCACTCTAAATACATATTACATACTGTACATAAAATATCAAATTACACTAAATAAACATTATATACTATAAATAAAATATAAAAGTACACCAAATATATCTTATATATTGTATATAAACTATGAAAATATGCAAAATATATATTATATAATGTACATAAAATATCAAAGTACACCAAATATATATTATATACTGTACATAAAATATCAAAATGCACCAAATATAAATTATATACTGTACATATTATATAAAGTCACACCCAATATATATTACATACTGTAAATAAAACATCAAATTACACTAAATACATATTATATACTGTACAAAAAATATAAATTACAGCAATTAAATATTATATACAGTATATAAAATATGAAAATACACAAAATACATATCACACAGTGTACATAAGATATCAAAGTACAACAAATATATATTATATAACGTACAAAAACTACCAAATTAAACTAAATATATATTATGTACTGTATAAAAATGTAAAAGTACACCATATATATATCATATAGTATACATAAAATTTGAAAATACACAAAAAACGTATTATATACTGTACATAAAATATCAAATTATAGTAAATATATATTATATGCTGTACATAAGATATCAAATTACACTAAATAAATATTATATGCCATATATAAAATATAAAAGTACACCAAATATATATTGTATACTGTACATAAAATATGAAAATATACAAAATATATCTTATATATCGTACGTAAAATATCAATGTACACCAATTATATTTTATATACTGTACATAAAATATCAAATTACACCAATTATACATTATATACTGCACATAAAATATCACAGTACACCAAATACATATTATATACTGTACATAGATTATCACAATACACTATATATATTTATATTCTGTACAAAAAGTATCAAAATACCCGAAATATATATTATATTCTGTAAGTAAAATATCAAAGCACACCAAATATATATTATATGCTGTACGTAAAATGTAAACCCAAACCAAATATATATTATATACTGTACATAAAATATCAAATTACACTAAATACATATTCTATAATGCGAATGAAATATAACAGTACAACAAATATATAATACATACTGTAGTTAAAATATGAAAATACACAAAATACATATCACATACTGTACCTAAAATATCAAAGTACACCAAGTATATATTATATACTGTACATAAAATATGAATCTATACCAAATATATATTATATACTCAACATAAAATATAAAATTACACGAAGTGTATTGTATACTGTACATAAAATGTGAAAATACACATAAAACGTATTATATACTGTAAGTAAAATATCAAACTACACCAAATATATATTAAATACTGTACATAAACTATCAAAGCACACCAAATATATATTATATACTGTACATAAAATATCAAATTACACCAAATACATATTATATACTGTACATAATATGTAAAAGTTCACCAAATATATATTATACACAGTAGATAAAATGTGAATATACACATAATACTTATTATATACCGTACATAAAATATCAAAATACCCCAAATATATATTATCCACTGTACATAAAATATCAAAAGACACCAAATGTATATTATATAGTGTACATAAAAGGTCAAAGTTCACCAATTATATGTTATTTACAGTGCATAAAATATCAAATCAAACTAAATAAATATTATATACTGTACATAAAAGAGAAAAGTACACCAAATATATATTATATACTGTACATAAAATGTGAAAATACACAAAATATATATTATACACTGTACATAAAATATCACAGTACACCAAATATATATTATATACTGTGCATAAAATATCACAGTACAACAAATTTATATTCTCTATTGTATATAAAATATCAGAGTACACCAAATATATATTATATACTGTACATAAAATATCAAAGTACACCAAATGTATATTATATACTGTACACAAAATATAAAATCACACCAAATATATATTACATACTGTACATAAAATATCAAATTTCACTAAATACATATTATATACTGTACATAATATATAAAAGTACACCAAATATATATTATATACTGTACATAAACTATGTAAATACACAAAATACATATCACATGCTGTAGATATAATATCATAGTACACCAAATACATATTATATACTGTACATAATATATCAAATTAAACTAAATATATATTACATAGTGTACATAAAATATAAGTGTACAGAATATATATATTATATACTGCACATAAAATGTGAAAATACACAAAATACGTATTATATACAGTACATAATATATTAATGTACACCTAATATATATAATATAGCGTACATAAAATATCAAAGCACACCAAATATATATTATATACTGTACATAAAATATCAAATTACTCTAAATAAATATTATATACCATATATAAAGTATGAAAGTACACCAAATATATATTATATACTCTACCTAAAATATGAAAATATACAAAATATATATTATATGCTGTACTTAAAATTGCAAAGTACACCAAATATATATTATATACTGTACATAAAATGTCAAAGCACACCAAATATACAATATATACTGTACATAAAATATCACAGTACACAAAATATATATTATATACAGCTCATAAAATATCATAGTATAACAAATGTATATTATATATTCTATATAATATATCAAAGTAAAGAAAATATATATTATACACTGTAGATAAACTATCAAAGTACACAAATATATATCATATACTGTACATAAAATTTGGAAACACACAAAATACATATTATATGCTGTACATAAAATATCAGAGTACAACAAATGTATATTATATATTGTATATAAAATACCAAAGTACACCAAATATATATTATATATTGTACATAAAATATCAAACTACACCAAATATATATTATATACTGTACATAAAATACCAAAAGACACCAAATTTATTTTTTATACTGTACATAAAATGTCAAAGTTCACCAAATATATATTATATACTGTATATAAAATATCAAATTACACTAAATATATAGGATATACTGTACATAAAATACAAATATACACCAAATATATATTATATACGGTATATAAATGTGAAAATACACAAAATATATATTATACACTGTATATAAAATATCAAAGTACACCAAATATATATTATATACTGTACAAAAGATATAAAAGCACACTATTGTATATTATATACTGTACATAAAATATGAAATAATATTAAATATATATTATATACTGTACATAAATATATAAGTACACCAAATATACATTATATACTTTACATAAAGTTTGAAAACATACAAATATATATTGTATACTGTACATAAAATATCACAGTACACCAAATATATTTTATATACCGTACATAAAATATCAAAGCACACAAAATATATATTATATACTGTACATAATATAACAAAGTACACCAAATATACCTCATATTCTGTACTTAAAATATCACAGTACACCAAATACATATTATGTACTGTACATAAAATATCCTCGTACACTAATTATATTTTATCTACTGTTCATAAAATATCAAGGTACACCAAATCAATATTTTATTGTGTACATAAAATATCAAAGTTCACAAAATATATATTATATACTCTACATAAAATATCAATGTACACCAAAAATATTATATACTGTACATAAAATGTGAAAATACACAAAATAAATATTATATACTGTACATAAAACATTAAAGGACACCCAATGTATATTATATACTGAACAAAAAATATCAAAGTTCCCCAATCATATATTATATACTGTGCATAAAATATCAAATTAAATTAAATACATATTATATACTGTACATAAAATATAAAAGTACAAAAAATATATATTATATACCGTACATAAAATATGAGAATACACAAAATATGTAGTATATACTGTACATAAAATATTAAAGTACACCAAATATATATTATATACTGTACATATAATATAAAAGCACATGAAATATATATTATATACTCTACAAAAAATATCAAAGTTCATCAAATATACATTTAATACTGTACATAAAATATCACAGTACACCAAATAAATATTTTATACTGTACATAAAATATCACAGTACACCAAATATATATTATATACTGTACATAAAATATCAAATTACACAAAATATACATTACATACTATACATAAAATATAAAAGTACACCAAATATATATTATATACTGTACATAAAATAAAAAGCACACCAAATATATATTATATACTGTACATAAAATATCAAATTACACTAAATACTTTTTATATACTGTACATAAAATATAAATGTACACCAAACATATATTATATACTGTAAATAAAATATGAAAATACACAAAATATATATCTCTTACTGCACATAAAATATCAAAATACACCAAATATATATTATATACTGTATATAAAATATCAAATTTCACCAAATATATATTATATACTGAACATAAAATTTCAAAGTTCACCAAATATTCATTATATACTGTACGTAAAATATCACAGTAAACCTGATACATATTATATACTGTACATAAAATATCACAATACACCATATAAATATTATAAACTGTACATAAAATATCAAAATACCCCAAATATATGTTATATACTGTACATAAAATACCAAAGTACACCAAATATATATTATATACTGTAAATAAAACATCAAATTAAACTAAATATACATTATATACCGTACATAAAATATAAAAGTACACCAAATACATATTATATACTGCACATAAAATGTGAAAGTACACAAAATACGTATAATACACATTACATAAAATATCTCAGTACACCAAATATAAATTATATAATGAACATAAAATATCAAAGTACACCAAATATATATTATATACTGTAAATAAAATATCAAAACACTACAAATATATATTATATAGTGTACATAAAATAACCTCGTACACTAATTATATTTTATCTACTGTTCATAAAATATCAAGGTACACTAAAATCAATATTTTATTGTGTACATAAAATAACAAAGTTCACAAAATATATATTATATACTCTACATAAAATATCAATGTACACCAAGTATACATTATATACTGTTCATAAAATATCTATTTTATGAACACACCAAATATGTATTACATACTGTACATAAAATATCTAAGCACACCAAATATGTATGATGTAAAGTACCTAAAATATCACAGTACACCAAATATATATTATATACTGTACATAAAATATCAAAGTACACCAAATATATGTTATATACTCTACATAAAATATAAAATTACACCAAACGAATATTATAAACAGTAAATTAAGTGTCTAAGTACACCAAATATATATTATGTTCTGTACTTAAAATATCAAAGTACACGAACTATATGTTATATACTGTAAATAAAATATCAAAGTACACCAAATAAATATTATAATCTGTACATAAAATATCAATGTACACCAAATATATTATATACTGCACATAAAATGTGAAAATACACAAAATGTATATTATATACTTTACATAAAATATGAAAGGACACCAAATGTATATTATATACTGAACAAAAAATATCAAAGTCCCCCAATCATATATTATATACTGTGCATAAAATATCAAATTAAATTAAATACATATTATATACTGTACATAAAATATAAATGTACACCAAATATATATTATATACCGTACATAAAATATAAAAATACACAAAATATGTAGTATATACTGTACATAAAATATCAAAGTACACCAAATATATATTATATACTGTACGTATAATATAAAAGCACATGAAATATATATTATATACTCTACAAAAAATATCAAAGTTCATCAAATATACATTAAATACTGTACATAAAATATCACAGTACACCAAATATATATTTTATACTGTACATAAAATATCACAGTACACCAACTATATTTTATATACTGTACATAAAATATCAAAGTACACAAAATATACATTACATACTATACATAAAATATAAAAGTACACCAAATATATATTATATACCGTACATAAAATATAAAAATACACAAAATATGTAGTATATACTGTAGATAAAATATCAAAGTACACCAAATATATATTATATACTGTACATATAATATAAAAGCACATGAAATATATATTATATACTGTACAAAAAATATCAAAGTTCATCAAATATACATTAAATACTGTACATAAAATATCACAGTACAAATATATATTTTATACTGTACATAAAATATCACAGTACACCAAATATATATTATATACTGTACATAAAATATCAAAGTACACAAAATATACATTACATACTATACATAAAATATAAAAGTACACCAAATATATACTATATACTGTACATAAAATAAAAAACCACACCAAATATATATTATATACTGTACATAAAATATCAAATTACACTAAATACTTTTTATATACTGAACATAAAATATAAAAGTACACCAAATATATATTATATTCTGTAAATAAAATATGAAAATACAAAATATATATATCTCTTACTGCACATAAAATATAAAAATACACCAAATATATATTATATACTGTATATAAAATATCAAATTTCACCAAATATATATTATATACTGAACATAAAATATCAAAGTTCACCAAATATTCATTATATACTATACATAAAATATCACAGTAAACCTGATACATATTATATACTGTACATAAAATATCACAATACACCACATAAATATTATAAACTGTACACAAAATATCAAAATACCCCAAATATATGTTATATACTGTACATAAAATACCAAAGTACACCAAATATATTTTATATACTGTAAATAAAACATCAAATTAAACTAAATATACATTATATACAATACATAAAATATAAAAGTACACCAAAAACATATGATATACTGCACATAAAATGTGAAAGTACACAAAATACGTATAATTCACATTACATAAAATATCACAGTACACCAAATATAAATTATATAATGTACATAAAATATCAAAGTAAACCAAATATATATTATATACTGTAAATAAAATATCAAAACACTACAAATATATATTATATACTGTGCATAAAATATCACAGTACACCATATATTCATTATATACTGTACATAAAGTATCAGAGTACACGAAATATATACTATATACTGTACATAAAATATCACAGTACACCGAATATATATTATATACTGTACATAAAATATCAAAATACCCCAAAGATATATTATATACTGTCCATAAAATATCAATGTGCACCAAAAGTATATTATATACTGTACATAAAATGTCAAATTTCACCAAATATAATTTCCTATATATAAAATATCAAACTAAATTAAATATATATTATATACTATACATAAAATATAACAGTAGACCAAATATATATTATATACTGTACATTAAATGTGAAATTACACATAATGTATATTATACACTGTACATAAAATATCAAAGTGCACCAAATGTATATTATATACTGTAAATAAAATATACAACACACCAAATATATATTATACACTGTAAATAAAATCTGAAATAACACTAAGTACATATTATATACGGTACATAAAATATCACAGTACACCAAATATATATTATATACTGTACATAAAATATAACCGTACAACAAATGTATATTATATATTGTATATAAAATATCAAAGTACAACAAATATATATTATCTATTGTACATAAAATACCAAACTACACCAAATATATATTATATACTGTACATAAAATATCAAAGTATAACAAATGTATGTTATATACTCTACTTAAAATATAAAATTACACCAAACGAATATTATAAACTGTAAATTAAGTGTCTAAGTACACCAAATTTATATTATGTATTGTACCTAAAATATCAAAGTACACGAAATATATGTTATATACTGTAAATAAAATATCAAAGTACAACAAATAAATATCATAAACTGTACATAAAATAGCAAAGTACACCAAATATATTATATCCTGTACATAAAATATCACAGTACACCAAATATATATTATATACAGCTCAAAAATATCATAGTATAACATATGTATATTATCTATTCTTTATAATATATCAAAGTAAACCAAATATATATTATATACTGTACATAAACTATCAAAGTACACCAAATATATATTATATACTGTACATAAAATTTGAAAACACACAAAATACATATTGTATACTCTACATAATATATCTCAGTACACCAAATATATTTTATATACTGTACATAAAATATCAAAGCCCACCAAATATATATTAAATACTGTACATAAAATAACAAAGTACACCAAATATACCTCATATACTGTGCATAAAATATCACAGTACACCAAATATATATTATATACTGTACATATAATATCATCGTACACCAATTATATTTTATCTACGGTATGTAAAATATCAAAGTACACCAAATCAATATTATATAGTGTACATAAAATATCAAAGTACACAAAATATATATTATATACTGTACATGAAATATCAACATACACCAAATATATATTATGTACTGTACATAAAATATCAAATTTCCCCAAATATATATTATATACTGTACATAAAATGTGAAATCACTCTAAACATATATTACATACTGTACATAAAATATCAAATTTCACTAAATAAATATTATATACTACACATAAAATATAAAAGTACACCAAATATATCTTATATACTGTACATAAAATAAGCAAATATACGAAATATATATTATGTAATGTACATAAAATATCAAAGTACACCAAATATATATTATATAATATACATAAAATATGAAAGTACACCAAATATATATAATATACTGTACACGTAATATAAAATCACACCCAATGTATATTACATACTGTACATAAAATATCAAATTACACTAAATTCATATTATTTATTGTATAAAAAATATAAAAGTACACCAAATATATATTATATACTGTACATAAAATATGAAAACAAACAAAATACATATCACACACGGTACATAAATTATCAGAGTAAACCAAATATATATTATATACTGTACATAAAATATCACAATACAACATATATATTATATACTGTACATAAAATATCAAACTACCCCGAATATATATTATATACTGTATATAAAATATGAAAGAACACCAAATGTATATTATATACTGTACATAAAATATCATATTACACCAAATATATATTATAAACTGTACATAAAATATAAAAGTACACCAAATATATATTATACACTGTGCATTAAATATGAAAATACACAAAATATATATCACATACTGTACATAAGTTATCAAAGTACACCAAATATATATTATATACTGTACATAATATATCAAAGTACACAAAATATATATTATATACTGTACATAAAACATAAAATCACTCCAAATATATATTATATACTGTACATAAAATGTGAAAATACACAAAATACGTATTATTTACCGTACGTAAAATATCAAAGTTCACCAAATATATATTATATGCTGTACATAAAATATCAAAGCACACCAAATATATATTATATGCTGTATATAAAATATCAAAGCACACCAAGTATATATTATGTACTGTACATAAAATATGAAATTAAACTAAATAAATATTATATACCATACATTAAATATAAAAGTACACCAAATATAAATTTTATACTGTACATAAAATTGGAGAATATACCAAGTATATATTATATACTGTACATAAAATATCAACGTACACCAAATATATTTTATATACTGTACATAAAATATCAAAGTACACCAAATATATATTATGTAGTGTACATAAAATATGAAAGTACACCAAATATACATTATATACTCTACATACAATATCACAGTACAGCAAGTATATATTATATACTGAACATAAAATATGAAAGTACACCAAATATATATTGTATACTGTACATAAAATATCAAAATACCCCTAATATATATTATATTCTGTACATAAAGTATAAAATCACACCAAATATATATTATATACCGAACATAAAATATCAATTTACACTAAATACATATCATATACTGTACATGAAATATAAAAGTACATCAAATATATATTATATACTGTACATCACGTATCAAAGGGCACCATATGTATATTATCTACTGTACATTAAATGTCAAATTTCACCAAATATGTATTGTGTACTGCACATAAAATATGAAATTATACTAAATATATATTAAATCTGTAAATAAAATATCAAATTATAGTAACTACATATTATATACTGTATATAAAATGTAAAAGTACACGAAATATATATTGTATACTGTACATAAAATAAAAAACCACACCAAATATTTATTATATATTGTACATAAAATATCAAATTACTCTAAATACCTATTATATACTGTACATAAAAATATAAAATTACACCAAATATATATGAAATACTGTGCATAATATATGAAAATACTCAAAATATATATCTCATACTGTAAATAAAATATCAAAATACACCAAATATATATTATTTACTGTACTTAAAATATCAAAGTACACCAATTATACATTATATACTGCACACAAAATATCACAATAAACCAAATGTATATTATATACTGTACAAAAAATATCACAATACACCATATATATTATATACCGTACATAAAATATCAAAATACCCATATATATTATACACTGTAAATAAAATATCAAGTACACCAAATATATATTATATACTGTACATAAAATATCAAATTACACTAAATACATATTATATACTGTACATCAAATATAAAATTACACCAAATATATATTATACACTGTGCATAAAATATGAAAATACACAAAATATATATCACATACTGTACATAAATTATCAAAGTACACCAAATATATATTATATGCTGTACGTAAAATATCAATTTGAACTAAATATATATTATACACTGTACATAAAATATAAAAGTACAACAAATTTATATTTTATACTGTACATAAAATATGAAAATACACAAAATACATATCACAAACTGTGCATAAATTATGAAAGTACGCCAAATATATATTATATACTGTACATAAAATATCAATTTAAACTAACTATATATTATACACTGTACATAAAATATAAAAGTACACCAAATTTATATTTTATACTTTACATAAAATGTGAAAATACACAAAATACGCATTATATGCATTATGTAATATATTAAAGTACACCAAATATTTATTATATACTGCACATGAAATATCAAAGCACTGTAAATATATATTATAAACTGCACATAAAATATCCAATTACACTAAATAAATTTTATATACTATGCATAAAATATAAAAGTACACCAAATATGTCTTATATACTGTATATGAAATATGAAAATATACTAAGTATATATTGAATAATGTACATAAAATATCAAAGTACACCAAATATATATTATACACTGTACATAAAATATCAAAATACTCCAAATATATATTATATACTGTAAATAAAATATCAAAGAACACCATAAATATATTACATACTGTACATAAAATATAAAAATACTCAAAATATATAACATACTGTACATAAAATATAAAATCACAACAAATATATATGTACTGTACATGAAATATGAAATTGCACTAAATACATATTATATACTGTACATAAAATATAAAAGTACACCAAATATATATTATGTACTGTACATAAAATATGAAAATATGCAAAATACATATCACATACTGTAGATAAAATATCAAATTACACCCAATATATATTATACACTCTACATAAAATATCAAATTAAACTATATATATATTACATACTGTTCATCAAATATAAAAGTACACATAATATATATTATATACTGTACATAAAATGTGAAAATACACAAAACACGTATTATAAACTCTATGTAAAATATCAAATTCCACCAAATATATAGTATATACTCTACATAAAATATCACAGTACACCAAATATATACTATATACTGTACATAAAATATCATAGTACACTGAATATATATTATATACTGTATAACAAATATCAAAGCAGACCAAATATATTTTAAATACTCTACACAAAATATCAAAGCACACCAAATATATATTATCTACTGTACATGAAGTATGAAATTACACTAAATAAATATTATACACCATACATAAAATATAAAAGTACACGAAATACGTATCATATACTGTACATAAAATATGAAAATATACAAAATATATATTATATACTGTACATAAAATATCAAAGTACCCCGAATACATTTTATATACTGTACATAAAATATCAAAGTACACTAAATATATATTATATAGTGTACATAAAATATCAAAGTACACCAAGTATATGTTATATACTGTACATACAATATCACAGTACACCAAGTATATATTATATACTGTACCTAAAATGTCAAAGGACACAAATTATACAATATATACTCCACATAAAATATTATAGTACACCAAATATATATTATATAATGTATATAAAATATCACAATACACCATATATAATATACTGTACATGAAATATGAAAATACCCCAAATATATATTATATACTATAAATAAAATATCAAAGTACACCAAATATATATTATATACTGTAAATAAAATATAAAATCACAACAAATATATATTATATACTGTAATAAATTGTGAAAATACACAAAATACGCATTATATACTGTATATAAAGTATCAAAGTACACCAAATATATATTATATGCTGTACATAAAATATCTAAGGACACCAAATATATATTATGTTCTGTAAATAAAATATGAAACTACACTAAATAAGTATTATATACCATACATAAAATATAAAAGTACACCAAATATATATTATATACTGTACAAAAAATAAGAAGATATACAAAATATATATTACATACTGTGCATAAAATATCAAAGTACACCAAACATATTTTATATACTGTACATAAAATATCAAAGTACACCAGATATACATTATATACTGTACATAAAGTATCAAAGTACACCAAATATATATTATATACTGTACATATAATATCAAACAAAACTAAATATATTATATACTGTACATAAAATATAAAAGTACACCAAATATATATTATATACTATACATAAAATGTGAAAATACACAAAAAAGTTTTATATACTGTACATAAAATATAAAAGTACACCAAATATATATTATATACTTTACATAAAATAAAGCACACCAAATATATATTATATACTGTAGATAAAATGTGAAAGTACACAAAATATATATTATATACTGTACATAAAATATCATAATACCACAAAGATATATAATATACTGTACATAAAATATCAAAGGGCACAAATGTATATTCTATACTTTACATAAGATATCAAGGTTCACCAAATATATGTTATATACAGTACATAAAATTTCAAATTTTACTAAATATATATTACATACTGTAAATAAAATATCAAATTACGCAAAATACATATTATGTACTGTACATAAAATATAAAAGTACACAAAATATATATTATATACTGTACATAAAATATGAAAATACACAAAATACATATCACATACTGTACATAAAATATCAAAATACACCAAATATATAATATATAATGTACATAAAATATCAAAGTACACCAAATACACATTATATACTGCACATAAAATATCACAGTACACCAAATATATATTATATACTGTACATAATATATCACAATATACCATATATATTATATAGTGTACATACAATATCAAAATACCCCTAATATAAATTATATACTGTACATAAAATATCAAAGTACACCTAATATATATTAAATACTGTACATAAAATATAAAATCACACCAAATATATATTATATACTGTACATAAAATGTGAAAATACACAAAATACGTATTATATACTGTACGTAAAATATCAAAGTACACCAAATATATATTATATGCTGTACATAAAATATCAAAGCACACCAAATATATGTTATATACTGTACATAAAATATGAAATTACACTAAATAAATATTATATACTTTACATAAAATATAAAAGTACACCAAATATATATTATATACTGTACATAAAATATGAAAATACACAAAATACATATCACATACTGTACATAAAATGTCAAAATACACCAAATATATATTATATACTGTACATAAAATATCAAAGTACACCAATTATACATTATATGCTGCACATAAAATATCAGTCTGCACCAATATATATTATATACCGTACATAAAATATCACAATACACCGTATATATTATATAGTGTACATAAAACATCAAAATAACCCGAATGTATATTATATACTGTCCATAAAATATCAAAGTACACCATATATATATTATATACTGTACATTAAATATCAAATTAAACTAAATATATATTATATACTGTACATAAAATATAAAAGCAATCCAAATATATATTCTTTACTGTACATAAAATATCAAATTACACTAAATAAATATTAAATACTGTACATAAAATATAAAAGTTCACCTAATATATATTTTATTCTGAAAGTAAAATATCAAAATATACCATATATATATTATATACTGTACATAAAGTATCAAAGTACACCAAATATATATTATATACTCTACATAAAATATCAAAGCACACCAAATACATATTATATACCGTACATAAAATAACAAAGTAGACCAAATATACATTTTATGATGTACAAAAAATATCACAGTACACCAAATATACACAATTTACAGTATATAAAATATCAAAGTACAACAAATATGTATTATATACAATACATAAAATGTGAAAATACAGAAAATATATATTATATACTGTACATGAATTATGAAAGGACACCAAATATATATTATATGCTGAACAAAAAATACAAAAGTACACCAAATATATACTATACACTGTACAAAAATTATGAAAGTATACAAAATATATATTTTTTACTGTACACAAAATATCAAAGTACACCAAATATATATTATGTACTGTACATAAAATGTGAAAATACAGAAAATATATATTATATACTGTACATGAATTATGAAAGGACACCAAATATATATTATATACTGTCCATAAAATATCAAAGTACACCAAATATACATTATGTACTGTACAAAAAAATCACAGTACACCAAATATATACAATAGACAGTACATAAAATATCAAAGTACACCAAATGTATATTTCATACTGTACATAAAATGTGAAAATACAAAATATATATATTATACACTGTACATAAAACATTAAAGTACACCAAATATACATTATATTCTGTATATAAAATCACACAATACAGCAAATGTATACAACATACAGTACATAAAATATCAAACTACACCAAATATATATTATATACTGCACAAATAATATAAAATCACACCCAATATATATTACATACTGTACATAAAATATCAAATTACACTAAATACATATTATATACTGTACAAAATATATAAAAGTACACCAAATACATATCATGTTCTGTACATAAAATATGAAAATACGTGAAATACATATCACACCCTGTACATAAAATATCAAATTACACCAAATATATATTATATACTGTACAGAAAATATCAAATTAAACTAAAGATATATTATATACTGTACATAAAATATAAAAGTACACCAAATATATGTTATATACTGTACATAAAATGTGAAAATCCAAAAAATATATATTATATACCGTACATAAAATATGAAACAACACCAAATGTGTATTATATAATGAACAAAAAATATCAAACTTCACCAATTACATATTATATAGTGTACATAAAATATCAAATTAAACTAAATATATATTAAATACTGTACATAAAATTGCAAAGCTCACCAAATATATATTATATACTGTACATAAAATATCAAAGAACTCCAAATATATATTATATATTCTACATAAAATATAAAATTACACCAAATGAATATTATATACTGTAAATTAAGTGTCAAAGTACAACAAATATATATTATATAATGTACATAAAATATCAAATTACACTAAATACATATTATATACAGTACATAAATAATAAAAGAACACCAAACATATATTATATACTGTACATAAAATATGAAAATTCACAAAATATATATTATAAAGTGTACATAAAATATCACACTACACCAGATATATATTATATACTGTACATATATTATCAAAGCACACAAAATATATAACACATACTGTAGATAAAATATCAAAGTACACCAAATATACATTATACACTGCATAAAATAACACAGTACACCAAATATATATTATACACTGTACATAAAATATCACAGTACACCAAATATATATGATATATTGTACATAAGATATCAAAATACACCAAATATATATTATATACTGTACATAAATTATCAAAGCACACCAAATATATACTATATACTGTACATGAAATATCAGAACACACCAACTATACATTATATGCTGTACATAAAATATCAAATTACACTAAATTATTATTATATACCATACATTAAATATCAATGCACACCAAATATATATTATATACTTTACATAAAATATGAAATTATACCAAACATATACTATATACTGTACATAAAATACCAAAGTACACGAAATATATAATATATACTGTACATAAAATATAAAAGCACAAGAAATAAATATTATATACTTTACATAAAATATCAAAGTACACCAAATATACATTATATACTGTACATACAATATCACAGTTCACCAAATATATATTATATACTGTACATAAAATATCACAATACACCATATATATTATATACTGTATATAAAATATAAAAATACCCCAAATATATATTTTATTCTGTACATAAAATATCAAAGTACACCAAATATATATTATATACTGTACATAAAATATGAAAATACAATAAATACATATCACATACTGTGCATAAAATATCAAAGTACACCAATTATATATTACATGCTGTTCAGAAAATATCAAATTAAACTAAATATATATTATATACTGTTCATAAATTATGAAAATACACAAAATACGTATTATAAACTGTGCATAAATTATCAAAGTAGAACAAATATATATCATATACCATACATAAAATATCAAAGCACACCATATACATACTATATACTGTACATAAAATATCAAATTACACTAAATGAATATTATATACCGTACATGAAATATAAAAGTACACGAAATATATATTATATACTGTACCTGAAATATGAAAATATACAAAATATATATTATGTACTGTACACAAAATACCAAAGTGCACCAAAAATATATTATATACTGTACTTAAAATATCAAAGCATACCAAATAAATATTATATACTGTACAGAAAATATCAAAGTAAACCATATGTACTTTATATACTATACATAATATATCACAGTACACCAACTTTATATTATATACTGTACATAAAATATCACAGTATGCCATATATAACTTATATAATGTACACAAAATATAACAATACCCCAAATATATATTACATACTGTACTTAAAATATCAAAGGACACCAAATGTATATTATATACGGTACATAAAATGGGAAGGTTCACCAAATATATATTATGTACTGTACATAAAATATCAAATTACACTAAATACACATTATATACTGTACATAAAATATAAAATTACACCAAATATATACTATATACTGTGTATAAAATATGAAAATACACAAAATATATATCACATACTGTATATAAAATTTCAAATTACAGCAAATATATATTATATACTGGACATTAAATATCAAATTAAAGTAAATATATAATATATACTGAATATAAATTATAAAAGTACACCAAACATATATTATATACTGTACATAATATATGAAAATACACAAAATATATATTATATACTGTACATAAAATATCTCAGCACACCAAATATATATTATATACCATACATAAATCATCAAAGCACACCAAATATATATTATATACTGTACATAAATTATCAAAGTACACCAAATATACATTATATACTCTGCATAAAATATCACAGTACACCAAATATATATTATATACTGTACATAAAATATCACAGTTCATGAAATATATATTATATACTGTACATAAAATATCACAATACACCATATATATTATATAGTGTACATAAAATATCAAAATACCCCAAATAAATATTATATACTGCACATAAAGTATCAAAGCACACCAAATATGTATTATATACTCTACATAAAATATCAAATTATCCTAAACATATACTATATACTATACATAAAATATAAAAGTACACCAAATATATATTATATATTGTACATTAAATATGAAAATATACCAAATAAATATTAAGTACTGTACATAAAATATCAAAGTACACCAAATATATATTATATACTGTAAATAAAATATGAAAACACTACAAATATATATTATATACTGTACATAAAACATCAAAGTACACCATTTGTTCATTATATACTGTACATAAAATGTCAAAGTTTACCAAATATATATTGTTTACTGTACATAAAATGTCAAACTAACTAAATATATATTTTATACTATACGTAAAATATAAAATTAGACCAAATATATAGTATATACTGTACATTAAATGTGAAAATACACAAAATATATCTTATACACAGTACATAAAATATCAAAGTGCACCATATATATATTGTAAACTGTAAATAAAATATAAAACACTCCAAATATATATTATATACTGTACATAAAATCTGAAATTGCACTAAATACATGCTATATATGGCACATAAAATATCACAGAACACCAAATGTATATTATATATTGTACATAAAATATCACAGTACAAAAAATGTATATTATATACTCCACACGAAATGTGAAAATACACTAAATGTATATTATATAATGTACATAAAATATGAAAGGACACCAAATGTATATTATATAATGAACAATAAATATCAAACTTCACCAAATATACATTGTATACAGTACATAAAATATCAAAGTACACCAAATATATATTATATACTGTACATAAAATATGAAAATTCCCAAAATATATATTATATACTCTGCATAAAATATCAAAGTACACCAAATATATATTATATACCAAACATAAAATATCAAAGCACTCCAAATATATATTATATACTCTACATAAAATATCAAAGTACATCAAATAAACATTATATACTGTACACAAAATATCACAGTACACCAAATACATATTTTATACTGTACATAAAATATCACAGTACACCAAATATATATTATAAACCGTACATAAAATATCAAAGTACAACAAATATATATTATATACTATACATAAAATATCAAAGTACACCAAATATATATTACAAACTGTACATAAAATAAAAAATCACACCAAATATATGTTATATACTGTACTTAAAATATCAAATTACACTAAATACATATTATATACTGTACATAAAATATAAAATTACACCAAATATATATTATATACTGTGCATAATATATGAAAATACTCAAAACATATATCTCATACTGTACATAAAATACCAAAGTACACGAAATATATATTATATACTGTACACAAAGTATCAAATTAAACTAAATGTATATTATATACTGTACATAAAATATCAAAGTACACCAAATATAAATTATATACTCTACATTAAATATCACATCAAACCAGGTATATAATATACTGCACGTAAAATATCACTATACACCATTTAAATATTATAAACTGTATATAAAATACCAAAGTACCCCAAATATATATTATATACTGCAGATAAAATACTAAAGTACACCAAATTTATATTATATACTGTAAATAAAATATCAAATAAAGGTTAATATATATTATATACTGTATATAAAATATAAAAGTACACCAAATATATATTATATACTGTACATAAAATATGAAAATACACAAAACACTTATAATATACAGTACATAAAATATCACAGTACACCAAATATATATTTTATAATGTACATAAAATATCAAAGTGCTCCAAATATATATTATATACTGTACATAAAACATCAAAGCACACCAAATATATATTATATATTGTACATAAAATATCAAAGTACACCAAATATACATTATATACCGTACATAATATATCACAATACACCAAATATATATTGTATACTCTACATTAAATATCACAATACAATATATATTCAATATACTGTACATAAAATATCAATATACCACAATTATATATTATAGACTTTACATAAAATGTCAAAGTACAACAAATATATATTATATACTGTACATAAAATACCAAATTACACTGAATACATATTATATACTATACATAAAATATAAAAGTACACCAAATATATATTAAGCACTGTGCATAAAATATGAAAATACACAAATTATATATCACATACTGTACATAAATTGTCAAAGTACACCAAATATATATTATATAATGCACATAATATATCAATTTAAACTAAATATATATTATACACCGTACATAAAATATAAAAGTACACCTAATTTACATTTCATACATTATATAAAAAGTGAAAATACACAAAATACACATTATATACAGTACATAATATATTAAAGTACACCTAATATATATTATATACACTACATAAAATATCAAAGCACTTTAAATATATATTATATACTGTACATAAAATATCAAATTACACGAAATAAAGATTTTATACTATACATAAAATATAAAAGTACACAAAATATATCTTATATAAGGTACATAAAATATGAAAATATGCTAAATATACATTATATAATGTACATAAAATATCATAGTACACCAAATTTATTTTATATACTGTACATAAAATATAAAAGTACAACAAATAAATATTATATACTGTACATATAATATAAAATGACACCCAATATATATTATATAATGTACATAAAATATAAAATTACACTAAATACATATTATATAATGTACATAAAATATAAAAGTACACCAAATATATGTTATACAGTGTACATAAATTATGAAAATACTCAAAATACATATCACTCACAGTACATAAAATATAAAAGTACACCAAATATATATTATATACTGTGCAAAAAATATCAAATTAAATTAAATATATAATATATACTGTACATAAAATATAAAAGTACACCAAATATATATTATATGCTGTACATAAAATGTGAAAATGCACAAAATACGTATTATATACTGTACATAAAATATCAAAGTACACCAATTATACATTATATACTGCACATAAAATATCACAGTACACCAAATATATAATATACTGTACATGAAATATCACAATACACTATATATATTATATACTGTACATAAAATATAAAAATACCGCAAATATATATTATATACTGTTCATAAAATATCAAAATACATCAAATATATATTATAAACTGTACATAAAATATCACAGTATACCAATTTGCATTATATACAGCACATAAAATATCAAATTTTACTAAATATATGCTATATACTGTAGATAAAATATCAATTTACAGTAAAAACATATTATATACTCTACATAAAATTTAAAATACACAAAATATATATTATATACTGTACATAAAATATGAAAATTCACAAAACACATGTCACTTACTGTACATAAAATATCAAATTACACCAAATATATATTATATACTGTACATAAAATATCACAGTACACCAATTATACATTATATGCTGCACATAAAATATCACTGTACACCAAATATACATTATATACTATACATAAAATATCACAATACACCATGTATAATATATACTGTACATAAAATATCAAAATACCCCAAATATATATTATAAACTGTACATAAAATCTCACAGTACACCAAATATATATTATATGCTGTACATAAAATATCAAAGCACACGAAATATAAATTATACAATGTATATAAAATATGAAATTGCACTAAATAAATATTATATACCATATAATATATATAGAAGTACACCAAATATATATTATAATCTGCACATAAAATATGAAAATACACAAAATACATATCACATACTGTACATAAAATATCAAAATAGAATGGATATATATTATATACTGCGTATAAAATATCAAAGTACACCAATTATACATTATATACTGCACTTAAAATATCACAGTACACAAAATATATGTTATATACTGTACATATAATAACACAATACACCATATATGTTTTATACTGTGCATAAAATATCAACATGCCCCAAATATGTATTATATACTGTGCATAAAATATCAACATTCACCAATTATACATTATATACTGTACATAAAGTATCAAATTACACCAAATATATATAATATACTGTACGTAAAATATGAAATTACACTAAATAAGTATTATATACTGTACATAAAATATAAAAGTACAGCAAATATATATTATATAGTGTACATAAAATGTGAAATTACACAAAATATATATTATATACTGTACATAATATATCAAAATACCACAAATATATATTATATACTGTACATAAAATATCACAGGACACCAAATGTATATTATATACTGTACATAAGATACCAAAGTTCACCAAGTATATATTATATACTGTACATAAAATATCAAATTATAGTAAATATATATTATATGCTGTACATAAAATATCAAATTACACTAAATACATATTGTATACAGTGCATAAAATATAAAAGTACACCAAATATATATTATATACTGTACATAAAATACGAAAATGCTCAAATACATATCACAGACTGTACATGAAATATCAAAATACAGCAAATATATATTATATACTGTACATAAAATATCAAAGTACACCAAATGATATTATATACTGTACATAAAATATCAAAGTACACCAAATATATATTATATACTGTACATAAAATATCAAAGTACGCCAAATATATTTTATATACTGTAAGTAACATATCAAATTACACAAAATATACAAGATATACTGTACATAAAATATCAAATTACACTAAATATATATTATATACTGTACATAAAATATAAAAGTACTCCAAATGTATATTATATACTGTAGATAAAATATGAAAATACACAATATGCATATCACATATTTTACAAAAAATATCATATTACACCAAATGTATATTGAATACTCTACAGAAAATATGAAATTTAACTAAATATATATTTTATAGTGTACATAAAATGTGAAAATACACAAAATTCGTATTATATACTTTGCATAACTTATCAAATTACACCAAATAAATATTATATACCGTACATGAAATATAAAAGTACAACAAATATATATTTTATACTGTACATGAAATATGAAAATATACAATATATGTATTATATACTGTACATAAAATTCCAAAGTACACCAAATATATATTATATAATGTACTTAAAATGACAAAGCACATCAAATATATATTTTATACTGTACATAAAATATCAAAGTAAATCAAATATACATTATATACTGTACATAAAATATCACTGTACACCATATATATATTGTAGACTGTACAAAAAATATAAAAATACCGCAAATATATATTATATACCGAACATAAAATATCAATTTACACTAAATACATATTCTATACGGTACATAAAATATAAAACTACACCAAATATATATTATATACTGTAAGTAAAATATCAAATTACACAAAATATACATGATTTACTGTACATAAAATATCAAATAACACTAAATACATATTATATACTGTACATAAAATGTAAAAGTACCCCAAATGTATATTATATACTGTAGATAAAATATGAAAATACACAAAATACATTTCACATACTTTACATAAAATATCATATTACACCAAATATATATTAAACACTGTACAGAAAATATCAAATTATACTAAATATATATTACATACTGTACGTAAGATATCAAATAACACTAAATAACTATTATATACCATACATAAAATATAAAAGTACCACCAAACATTTATTATATACTGTACATAAAATATGAAAATATATGAAATATATATTATATACAGTATATAAAATATCAATGTACAAAAAATATATTTTATATACTATACATAAAATATCAAAGTACAGCAAATATATATTATATACTGTGCATAAAATATCAAAGTACACCAAATATACTTTATATGCAGTACATACAATATCACAGTACACCAAGTATATATTATATACTGTACATAAAATATAAAAGTACACCAAATATATAATATATACCATACATAAAATATCAAAATAACCCAAATATATATTATATACTGAACATAAAATATAAAATCATATCAAATATATATTGTATACTAAACATAAATATCAATTTACAGTAAATACATATTATAAACTGTAAATAAAATATAAAAGCACACCAAATATATACTATATGCTGTACATAAAATATAAAATCACACCAAATATATATTATATACTGTACATAAAATACGAAATTACACTAAATACTTATTATAAACTGTAAATAATATATAAAAGTACACAAAATATATATTATATGCTGTAAATAAAATATGAAAATACACAAAACTCATATCACATAGTGTACATAAAATATCAAAGTACAGCAAATATATATTATATACTGTACATAAAATATGAAATTACACCAATTATATATTATATACTGCACATAAAATATCACAGTACTCCAAATACTTATTATATAGTTTACATAGATTATCACAATACACAATATATATTTTATATACTCTACATAAAGTATCAAAATACCCGAAATATATATTTTATTCTGTACATAAAATATCAAAGTACACCAAAAATATATTATATACTGTACATAAAATATCAAAGTACACCAAATATATACTATAAGCTGTACGTAAAATGTAAAATCACACCAAATATATATTATATACTGTACATAAAATAACAAATTACACTAAATACATATTTTATACTGTGAATAAAATATAAAAGTACACCAAATATATAATATATACTGTACATAAAATGTGAAAATACACAAAATCGCATCATATACTGTAAGTAAAATATCAAACTACACCAAATATATATAATATACTGTGCATAAAATATCAAAGCAGACCAAATATGTATTATATACTGTACTTAAAATATCAAATTACACTAAATACAGATTATATACTGTACATAATATGTAAAAGTTCACCGAATATATATTATATACTGTACGTAAAATGTGAATATACACATAATAATTATAATATACTGTACATAAAATATCAAAATACCCCACATGTATATTATCCACTGTACATAAAATATCAAAGGACACCAAATATATATTATATAGTGTACATAAAAGGTCAAATTTCACCAATTATTTGTTATTTACTGTATATAAAATATCAAATTAAACTAAATATATATTCCATACTGTACATAAAATAGAAAAGTACACCAAATATATATTGTATACTGTACAGAAAATATAAAAGCACACCATTATATGTTATATACTGTACATAAAATATGAAATAATATTAAATATATATTATATACTGTAGATAAAATATATAAGTACACCATATATACATTGTATACTGTACATAAAATTTGAAAACATACAAAATATATATTGTATACTGTACATAAAATATCACAGTACACCAAATATATTTTATATACTGTACATAAAATATCAAAGCACACCAAATATATTTTATACACTGTACTTAATATAACAAAGTACACCAAATATACCTCATATACTGTATTTAAAATATCACAGTGCAACAAATATATATTATATACTGTACATAAAATATCATCGTACACTAATTGTATTTTATCTACGGTTCATAAAATATCAAAGTACAACAAATCAATATTTTATAGTGTACATATAATATCAAAGTTCACAAAATATATATTATATTCTCTACATAAAATATCAATGTACACCAAATATGCATTATATACTGTTCATAAAATATCGAAGCACACCAAATATGTATTATATACTGTACATAAAATATCAAAGTACACCAAATATATATGATGTAAAGTACCTAAAATATCACAGTACACCAAATATATATTATATACTGTACATAAAATATGAAAGTACACCAAATATATATTATATACTCTACATAAAATATAAAATTGCACCAAACGAATATTATTAACTGTAAATTATGTGTCTAAGTACACTAAATTTATATTAGGTTTTGTACTTAAAATATCAAAATACACGAAATATATTTTATATACCTCAAATAAAATATCAAAGTACACCAAATAAATATTATAAACTGTACATAAAATATCAAAGTACACCAAATATATTATATACTGTACATAAAATATCACAGTACACCAAATATATATTATATACAGCTCATAAAATATCACAGTATAACAAATGTATATTATATATTCTATATAATATATCAAAGTACACCAAATATATATTAAATACTGTACATAAACTCTCAAAATACACGAAACATATATTATATACTGTACATAAAATGTGAATATACAGAAAATATATATTATATACTGTACATATAATATGAAAGGACACCAAATGTATATTATATACTGAACAAAATATATCAACGTTCACCAAACATATATTATGTACTGTGCATAAAATATCAAATTAAATTAAATTCATTTTATATACTGTACATAAAATATAAAAGTACACCAAATATATATTATATGCTGTACATAAAATATGAAAATATACAAAATAAATATTATATGCTGTTCATAAAATTGCAAAGTACACCAAATATATATTATATACTGTACGTAAAATATCAAAGCACACCAAATATACAATATATACCGTACATAAAATATCACAGTACACCAAATATATATTATACACAGCTCATAAAATATCATAGTATAACAAATGTACATTATATATTCTATATAATATATCAAGGTAAACCAAATATATATTATATACTGTACATAAATTATCAAACTACACCAAAAATGTATTATATACTGTACATAAAATTGAAAAACACACAAAGTACATATTATATACTATACATAAAATATCACATTACACCAAATATATATTATATACTGTACATAAAATATCACAGTACAACAAATGTATATTATATATTGTATATAAAATATCAAAGTACACCAACTATATATTATATGTTGTACAAAAAATATCAAAGTACACCAAATATACATTATATACTGTACATACAATATCACAGTACACCAAGAATATATTATATACTGCACATAAAATATAAAAGTACACTAAAAATATATTAAATACCGTACACAAAATATCAAAATAACCCAAATATATATTATATCCTGTTCATAAAATATCAAAATACCCCAAATATATATTATATACTGTACATAAGATATCAAATTTCACCTAATATACATTATATACTGTACATAAAATATCAAATAACACTAAATACAAACTATATACTGTACATAAAATATAAAAGTACACCCAATATATATTATACACTGTGCATAAAATATGAAAATACACAAAATATAAATCACATACTGTACATGAATTATCAAAGTACACCAAATATATATTATATACTGTATATAAAATATCAATTTAAACTAAATATATATTATACACTGTACATAAAATAGAAAAGTACACCAAATATATATTATATACTGCACATAAAATCTGAAAATACACAAAATACGTATTATATACAGTACATAATATATTAAAGTACACCAAATATATATTATATACTGTACATAACATATCAAAGCACTCTAAATATATATTACATACTGTACACAAAATATCAAATTGCACTAAATAAATATTATATACTATACATAAAATATAAAACTACACAAAATACATTTCTTACACTGTACATAAAATATGAAAATATACAAAATATGTATTATATAATGTACATAAAATATCAAATTACACCAAATATATATTATATCCTGTACATAAAATACAAAAGCAC
Source organism: Gorilla gorilla gorilla (assembly GCF_029281585.2). Classification (NCBI taxonomy): domain Eukaryota; kingdom Metazoa; phylum Chordata; class Mammalia; order Primates; family Hominidae; genus Gorilla; species Gorilla gorilla. Next base: position 14,107,437 of record NC_073237.2, on the reverse strand, counting down.
ACCAAATATACATTATGTACTGTGTATAAAATATGAAATTACACTAAATAAATATTATATACCATACATAAAATATAAAGGTACACCAAATAAATATTATATACTGTACATAAAACATGAAAATATACAAAATAGATATTATATACTGTACATAAAATATTACAGTACACCATATATATTTTATATACTGTAAATAAAATATCAAAGTACACCAAATATATATTATATACTGTACATAAAATTATAAAAGTACACCAAATATATATTATGTACTGTACACAAAATTTGAAAATACACAAAATACATATTATCTACTGTACATAAAATATTACTGTCCACCAAATATATTTTATATACTGTACATAAAATATCAAAGCACACCAAAGATATATTATATACTTTACATAAAATAAAAAGGACACCAAATATACCTGATATACTGTACATAAAATATCACAGTACACCAAATATGTATTATACTGTACATAAAATATCATTATACACCAAATATATTTTATCTGTGGTACGTAAAATATGAAACTACACCAAATCAATATTATGTAGTGTACATAAATAATCAAAGTACACAAAATATATATTATATGCTGTTCATAAAATATCAACGTATGCCAAATATATATTATATACAGTACATAACATATCAAAGCACACCAAATATGAGTTATATACTGTACATAAAATATCAAAGTACACCAAATATATATGATATAAAGTACCTGAAATATCACAGTACACCAAATATATATTATATACTCTACATAAAATATCAAACTGCACCAAATATATGTTATATACAATACATAAAATATAAAATTACACCAAACGAATATTATATACTGTAAATTAAGCGTGTAAGTACGCCAAATTTATATTATGTACTGTACTTATAATGGCAAATGAAACCAAATATATGTTATATACAGTAAATAAAATAACAAAGTACACCAAACAAACATTATGAACTGTACATAAAATATCAAAGAACACCAAATATATTATATAGTGGACATAAAATATCACATTACACCAAATATATATTATATACAGCACATAAAGCATCACAGAATAACAAATGTATATTATACATTGTATATAATATACCAAAGTACACCAAATAGATATTATATACTGTACATAAAGTATGAAAGTACACCAAATATATATTATATACTGTACATAAAATGTGAAAATATACAAAATATATATTATATACTTTACATAAAATATGAAAGGACACCAAATGTATATTATATACTGAACAAAAAATATTAAAGTTCACCAAACTTATATTATCTACTGTACATAAAATATCAAATTAAATTAAATATATATTATATACTGTACATAAAATATAAAAGTACACCAAATATATATTATATACTGTACATTAAATATAAAAATATACAAAATATATGTTATATATTGCACATAAAATATCAAAGTACAACAAATATATATTATACACTGAACATAAAATATTAAAGCACACCAAATATATATTATATACTCTACATAAAATATCAAATCACATCAAATATACATTATATACTGTACATAAAATATCACAGAACACCAAATATATATTTTATACTGTACATAAAATATCACAGTACACCAAATATATATTATATACTGTACATAAAATATCAGTGCACCAAGTTTACATTATATACTATACATAAAATATCAAAGTACACCAAATACATATTATATACTCTACATAAAATAAAAAATCACCCCTAATATATGTTATATACTGTACATAAAATATCAAATTACACTAAACTCATGTTATGTATTGAACATAAAATATAATAATACACCAAATATATATTATATACTGTGCATAAATTGTGAAAATACACAAAATATATATCTCATACTGTACATAAAATATGAAAGTACACCAAATATATATTATATACTGTACATAAAATATCAAATTAAACTAAATGAATATTATATACTGTACATAAAATATCAATGTACACCAAACATAAATTATATACTGTACATTAAATATCACAGTCAACCAGATGTATAATATAGTGTACATAAAATTTCACAATACTGCATATAAATATTGTAAACTGTACATAAAATATCAAAATACCTCAAATATATATTATATACTGTACGTAAAATACCAAAGTACACCAAATTTATATTATATACTGTATATAAAATATCAAATTAAAGTAAATATATATTGTATAATGTACATAAAACATAAAAGTACACCAAATTTATATTATATACTGTAAATAAAATGTGAAAATACACAAAGTACGTAAAATATACAGTACATAAAACATCACAGTACACCAAATATATATTATATAATGTACATAAAATATCAAAGTACACCAAATATATATTATATACTGTACAAAAAATATCATATTAAACTAAAGATATATTATATAATGTACATAAAATATAAAAGTACACCAAATATATGTTATATATTGTACATAAAATGTGAAAATAAAAATTATATATTATATACCATACATAAAATATGAAAGGACAGCAAATGTATATTATATAATGAACAAAAAATATCAAACTTCACCAATTACATATTATATACTGTACATAAAATATCAAATTAAACTAAATATATATTATATACTGTACATAAAATTGCAAAGCACACCAAATATATATTAAATACTGTACATAAAATATCAAAGCCCTCCAAATATGCATTATATACTATACATAAAATATAAAATTACACCAAATGAATATTATATACTGTAAATTAAGTGTCTATGTACAGCAAATATATATTATATACTGCACATAAAATATCAAATTACATTAATACATATTATATACTGTACATAAATAATAAAAGAACACTAAACGTATATTATATACTGTACATAAAATATGAAAATTCACAAAATATATATTATATAGTGTACATAAAATATCACAGTACACCAGATATATATTATATACAGTACATATATTATCAAGGCACACAAAATATATATTACATACTGTAGATAAAATATCAAATTACACCAAATATACATTATACACTCTGCATAAAATAAAACAGTACACCAAATATATATTATACACTGTACATAAAATATCACAGTATACCAAATATATATTATATACTGTACATAAAATATGAAAATACACCAAATATATATTATATACTGTATACAAATTCTCAAAGGGCGCCAAATGTATATTTTATACTGTACATAAAATGTCAAAATTCACCAAATATATATTATATACTGTACATAAAATATCAAAGTACACCAAATATATATTATGTACTGTACATGAAATATAAAATCACACCAAACGTACATTATATACTGTACATAAAATATCAAGTTACACTAAATACCTATTATATACTTTACATAAAATATAAAAGTACACCAAGTATATTTTATGTACTGTACATAAAATATCAAAGCACACCAAATATATTTTATATGCTGTACATAAAATACCAAATTACACTAAATACATATTATATACCGTACATAAAATATAAAAGCACAACAAATATATATTTTACACTGTAAATAAAACATGAAAATATGCAAAATATATATTATATACTGTACATAATATATCAAAGTGCACAAAATATATGTTATATACTGTACATAAAATATCAAATTTCACTAAATATATATTAAATACTGTACAAAAAATATAAAAGTACACCAAATATACATTATATACCTTACATAAATATGACAGTTCACCAATTATATATTATATACTGTACATAAAATATCACAATACACCATACATATTATATATTATACATAAAATATTAAAATAACGCAAATATATATTATATACTGTACATAAAATATAAAAACACCCAAAATATATATTATATACTGTACATAAAATATCGAAGTACACCCAATATATATTATATACATTACATAAAACATAAAAGTATAAAAAATATATATTATACACTGTAAGTAAAATATCAAATTACAAAAAATATACATGATACACTGTGCACAAAATATCAAATTACACTACATATATGTTACATACTGTACCTAAAATATAAAAGTACACGAAACGTATATTATATACTGTAGATAAAATATGAAAATACACAAAATACATATCACATACTTTACATAAAACATCAAAGTACACCAAATATATATTATATACTGTACAGAAAATATCAAATTAAACTAAATATATATTATGTAGTGTACATAAAATGTGAAAATACACAAAATACGTATTATATACTGTGCATAAATTATCAAAGTACAACAAATATAAGTCATATACTGTACATTAAATATCAAAGGGAACCAAGTATATACTATATACTGTACATAAATTATCAAGTTACACCAAATAAATATTATATACTGTACATGAAATATAAAAGTACAAATATATATTATATACTGTACATGAATTATGAAAATATACAAAATACGTATTATATACTGTACATAAAATTCCAAAGTACACCAAATATATATTATATACTGTACTTAAAATATCAAAGCACACCAAATATATATTATATACTGTACATTATATATCAGAGTAAACCAAATATACGTTATATACTGTACATAAAATTTCGAAGTACACCAAATATATATTTTATACTGGACATAAAATATCAAATTAAACTAAATATATATTATGTACCGTACATAAAATACGAAAGTACACCAAATATATATTATATACTGTACTTAAAATATCAAAGCACACCAAATATATATTATATACTGTACATAAAATATCAAAGTAAACCAAATATACATTATATACTATACATAATATATCACAGTACACCAAATTTATATTATATACTGTGCATAAAATATCACAGTACACCATATATATACTATATACTGTACACAAAATATAAAAATACCCCAAATATATATTATATACTGTACTTAAAATATCAAAGGACACCAAATATACATTATATGCTGTACATAAAATTGGAAGTTTCACCAAATATATAATATATACTGTACATAAAATATCAAATTACACTAAATACACATTATATACTGTACATATAATATGAAATTAAACCAAATATATACTATATACAGTGTATAAAATATGAAAATATACAAAATATATATCACATACTGTACATAAAATTTCAAATTACACCAAATATATATTATATACTGGACATAAAATATCAAATTAAAATAAATCCATAATATATACTGTATATAAATTATAAAAGTACACCAAACATATATTATATACTGTACATAAAATATGAAAATGCACAAAATATATATTATATACTGTACATAAAATACCACAGCACAACAAATATATGTTATATACCATACATAAATTATCGAAGCACACCAAATATGTACTATATACTGTACAAAAAATATCAGAACACAACAAATATATATTATATACTGTACATAAAATATCAAATTCAACTAAATATACATTATATACTGTACATAAAATATCACAGTAAACCAGATATATATTATACACTGTATATAAAATATCACAATACACCATATAAATATTATAAACTGTACATAAAATATCAAAATACCCCAAAAATAAATTATATACTGTACATAAAATATCAAAGTACACCAAATACATATTATATACTGTACATAAAATATCAAATTAAACTAAATATACATTACATACTGTACATAAAATATCAAAGTACACCAAATACATATTATATACTGTACATAAAATATGAAAATACACAAAATACGTATAATATACATTACATAAAATATCACAGTACACCAAACATAAATTATATAATGTACATAAAATATCAAAGTACACCAAATATATATTATATACAGTAAATAAAATATCAAAACACTACAATTATATATTATACACTGTACATAAAATATCACAGTACACCATATATTCATTATATACTGAACATAAAGTATCAGAGTACACCAAATATATAGTATATACTGTACATAAAATATCACAGTACACCGAATATGTATTATATACTGTACATAAAATATCAAAATACCCCAAAGTTATATTATATACTGTCCATAAAATATCAAAGGGCACCAAATGTATATTATATACTATACATAAAATGTCAAAGTTCACCAAACATATATTATTTACTATATATAAAATATCAAACTAAACTAAATATATATTATATACTATACATAAAATATAACAGTATAACAAATGTATATTATATACTGTACATTACATGTGAAATTACATAAAATACATATTATACACTGTACATAAAATGCCAAGTGCACCAAATGTATATTATATACTGTAAATAAAATATAAAACACACCAAATATATATTATCTACTGTACATAAAATCTGAAATTACACTAAATACATATTATATACGGTACATAAAATATCACAGTTCACCAAATATATATTATATACTGTACATAAAATATCACAGTACAACAAATTTATATTATATATTGTATATAAAATATCAAAGTACACCAATTATATATTATATATTGTACATAAAATACCAAACTACACCAAATGTATATTATATACTGTACATAAAATATCAAAGTACACCATATATATGTTATACACTCTATATAAAATATAAAATTACACCAAACGAAGATTATATACCGTAGATTGTGTCTAAGTACACCAAATTTATATTATGTATTGTACTTAAAATATCAAAGTACACAAAATATATGTTATATACTGTACATAAAATATCAAAGTACACCAATTATATTATATAGTGTATATAAAATATCACAGTACAATAATTTGTATATTTTATACAGCTCAAAAAATATAGTATAACAAATATATATTATATATTCCTTATAAAATATCAAAGTAAACCAAATATATATTATATACTGTACATAAACTATCAAAGTACACCAAATATATATTTTATACTGTACATATATTTGAAAACACACAAAATACATATTGTATACTGTACATAATATATCACAGTAAACCAAATATATTTTATATGCTGTACATAAAATATCAAAGCACACCAAATATATATTATATACTGTACATAAAATAACAAAGTACACCAAATATACCTCATATACTTTACATAAAATATCACAGTACACCAAATATATCTTATATACTGTACATAAATTATCATCGTACAACAATTATATTTTATCTACGGTACGTAAAATATCTAAGTACACCAAATCAATATTAAATAGTGTATATAAAATAACAAAGTACACAAAATATATATTATAAAATGTACATGAAATATCAACATACACCAAATATATATTATATACTGTACATAAAATACCAAATTTCCCCAAATATATATTATATTCTGTACATAAAATGTCAAATCACGCTAAATATATATTACATACTGTTCATAAAACGTCAAATTTCACTAAATAAATATTACACCCCATACATAAAATATAAAAGTACACCAAATATATCTTATATACTGTACATAAAATAAGAAAATATACAAAATATATATTATGTAATGTACATAAAATATCAAAATACACAAAATATATATTATATACTATACATAAAACATCAAAGTACACCAAATATATATTATATACTGTACACGTAATATAAAATCACACCCAATGTATATTATATACTGTACATAAAATATCAAATTACACTACATACATATTATATATTGCACAAAAAATATAAAAGTACACCAAATATATATTATATACTGTACATAAAATATGAAAATACACAAAATACATATCACACACGGGACATAACATATCAGAGGACACCAAATATATATTATATACTGTATATAAAATATCACAATACACCATATATATTATATACTGTTTTAAAATATCAAAGTACCCTGAAGATACATTATATACTGTATATAAAATATCAAAGTACACCAAATATATATTATATACTGTACATAAAATATCATATTACACCAAATATATATTATAAACTGTACATAAAATAAAAAATTAAACCAAATATATATTTTACACTGTGCTTTAAATATGAAAATACACAAAATATATATCACATACTGTACAAAAATTATCAAAGTATACCAAATATATATTGTATACTGCACATAATATATCAAAATACACCAAATATATATTATATACTGTACATAGAATATGAATATACACCAAATATATATTATATACTTTACATGAAATATCAAAATACCCCAAATATATATTACAAAACTGTACATAAAATATCAAAGTACACCAAATATATATTATATACTGTACATAAAATAGAAAAGTACATCAAATTCATATTATATACTGTACATAAAACATCGAATTTCAGCAAATATATATTATATAGTGTACATAATATATGAAATTTCACCAAATACATATTACATACTGTACATAAAATATCAAAATTTCACCAAATATATATTATATACTTTATATAAAATATCAAATTTCACCAAATATATATTGTATACTGCACATTAAGTATCAAGTTTCACCAAATATATTTTATATGGAATGGAATGAAATCGAATGGAATGGAATGGAATGGAATGGAATGGAATAGAATGGAATTGAATCAACCCGAGTAGATCGACGCGCAACATAGCAGAACGGAACGGAATTGAATGGAATGGAATAGAAATGAATTGAATCAACCCGAGTAGAACGGAACGGAATGGAATAGCACGGAACGAACCGAACGGAACGGAATGGAACGGAACGGAACGAAACGGAACGGAACGGAATGGAATGGAATCAACCCGAGTAGAACGGAACGGGACGGGAGGGGACGGGACGGGACGGGATGGGACGTGTCGGGACGGAACAGAACAGAATGGAACCAACCCGTGTGGAATGGAATGGAATAGAATGGAATGGAATGGAATGGAATGGAATGGAATGGAATGGAATGGAATGGAATGGAATGGAATGGAATGGAATGAAATTCAATGGAATAGAATGGAATTGAATCAACCCGAGTAGAACGATGTAGAACGTAGCAGAACGGAAAGGAAAATAATGGAATGTAATAGAATGGAATTGAATCAACCCGACTGGAACGGAACGGAACGGAACCGAAAGGAACGGAATGGAAAGGAACGGAATGGAATGGAATGGAATGGAACAGAACGGAATGGAATCAACCCGAGTAGAATGGAACGGGACGGGACGGGATGGGACGGGACGGGACGGAACGGAACAGAACGGAACAGAATGGAATCAACCCGAGTAGAACGGAATGGAATGGAATGGAATGGGATGGAATGGAATGGAATGGAATGGAATGGAATGGAATGGAATAGAATGGAATTGAATCAACCCGAGTACATCGACGCAGAACATTGCGGAACGGAACGGAATGGAATGGAATGGAATAGAATGGAATTGAATCACCCAAGTAGAATGGAACGGAACGGAATGGAATGGAACGGAATGGAATGAAGTGGAATCAACCCGAGTAGAACGCAATGGGAAGGGATGGGATGGGACAGAACGGAACAGAATGGAATCAACTGGAATGGAATGGAATGGAATGGAATGGAATGGAATGGAATGGAATGGAATGGAATGGAATGGAATGGAATGGAATGGAATGGAATGGAATGGAATGGAATGGAATGGAATGGAATGGAATGGAATGGAATGGAATGGAATGGAATGGAATGGAATGGAATGGAATGGAATGGAATGGAATGGAATGGAATGGAATGGAATGGAATGGAATGGAATGGAATGGAATGGAATGGAATGGAAATCAACCCGAGTAGAATGGAATGGATTGGAATGGAATGGAATGGAATGGAATGGAATGGAATGGAATGGAATCAACCCGAGTAGAATGGAATGGAATGGACTGCAATGGAATGGAATGGAATGGAATGGAATGGAATGGAATGGAATGGAATGGAATGGAATCAACCCGTGTACAATGGAATGGAATGGAATGGAATGGAAAGGAATGGAATGGAATAGAATTGAATTGAATCAACCCGAGTGGAACAGAACGGAACGGAACGGAAGGGAATCAACCCAAGTAGAACGGAATGGAATGGAATGAAATGGAATGGAATGGAATGAATGGAACGGAAGGGAATCAACCCAAGTAGAACGGAATGGAATGGAATGAAATGGAATGGAATGGAATGAATAGAACGGAATTGAATCAACCCGAGCAGATCGACGCGGAACATAACGGAATGGAACGGAATGGAATGGAGTGGAATAAAATGGAATTGAATCAACCCGAGTAGAATGGAACGGAATGGAACAGAACGGAATGGAATGGAACAGAACGCAACGGAACGGAATGGAATGGAATCAACCCGAGTAGAACAGAACGGGATGGGACGGGACGGGACGGGATGGGACGGAACGGAACAGAATGGATTCAACCCGTGTAGAATGGATTGAAATGGAATGGAATGGAATGGAATGGAATGGAATCAACCCGAGTAGAAAGGAATGGAATGGACTGGAATGGAATGGAATCAATCTGAGTAGAACGGAATGGAAAGGAATGGAATGGAATTCAATGGAATTGAATCAACCCGCGTGGAACGGAATGGAACGGAACGGAAAGGAATGGAACGGAATGGAAACGACTCAAAACGAGCAGAACGGAACGGGATGGGACGGGACGGGACAGGACGGGACGGGTCGGGATGGGACGGAATGGAACGGAACGGAATGGCATGGAATCAACCCGAGTAGAATGGAATGGAATGGAATGGAATGGAATGGAATGGAATGGAATAGAATAGAAAGGAATTGAATCAACCCGAGTAGATCGACCCGGAACATAGCGGAATGGAACAGAATGGAACGGAATGGAATAGAATGGAATTGAATCAACCCGAGTAGAACGGAACGGAATGGAAGAGAATGGAACGGAACGGAATGGAATGGAATCAACCCGAGTACAACGGCACGGGACGGGACGGGACGGGACGGGACGGGACGGAACGGAATGGACCGGAACTCAATGGAATCAACCCGAGTAGAATGGAATGGAATAGTATGGAATGGAATGGAATGGAATGGAAAGGAATGGAATGGAATGGAATGGAATTGACAGGAATGGAATGGAATAGAATGGAATTGAATCAACCCGAGTAGATCAACGCGGAACATAGCGGAACGGAACGGAATGGAATGGAATGGAATAGAATGGAATTGAATCAACCCGAGTAGAACGGAACGGAATGGAACGGAATGGAATGGAATGGAACGGAACGGAACGGAATGGAATGGAATCAACCCGAGTAGAACGGCATGGGACGGGACGGGACGGGACGGGACAGGACGGGATGGGACGGAACGGAATGGAACGGAACTCAATGGAACCAACCCGAGTAGAACAGAATGGAATAGTATGGAATGGAATGGAATGGAATGGAAAGGAATGGAATGGAATAGAATTGCATTGAATCAACCCGAGTAGATTAATGCGGAACATGGCGGAACGGAACGGAATGGAATGGAATGGAATAGATTGGAATTGAATCAACCCGAGTAGAACGGAACCGAATGGAACAGAAAATAGTGCAATGGAATGGAATGGAACGCAATGGAATCAACCTGAGTAGAACGGAACGGAACGGGACGGGACGGGAAGGGACGGGATGGGACAGGACGAGACGGAACGGAATAGAATGGAATGAACCCGAGTAGAAAGGAATGGAATGCAATGGAATGGAATGGAATGGAATGGAATGGAATGGAATGGAATGGAATGCAATGGAATGGAACCAACCCGAGTAGAATGGAATGGAATGGAATGGAATGGAATGGAATGGAATCAACCCGAGTAGAATGGAATGGAATGGAATGGAATGCAATGGAATGGAATGGAATGGAATGGAATGGAATGGAATGGAATGGAAAGGAATGGAATGCAATGGAATGGAACCAACCCGAGTAGAATGGAATGGAATGGAATGGAATGGAATGGAATGGAATGGAATCAACCCGAGTAGAATGGAATGGAATGGAATGGAATGGAATGGAATGGAATGGAATGGAATGGAATGGAATGGAGTCAACCCGAGTACAATGGAATGGAATGGAATGGAATGGAATGGAATGGAATGGAATGGAATGGAATGGAATAGAATGGAATGGAATGGAATAGAATTGAATTGAATCAACCCGAGCAGAACTGAACGGAGAGGAACGGAATGGAATGGAATGGAACGGAATGGAAAGCAATAAAATGGAATTGAATCAACCCGAGTGAATGGATTGGAATGGAATGGAATGGAATGGAATGGAACGGAACGGAACGGAACAGAACGGAACGGAATGGAATGGAATGAAGAGTGGAATGGAATCAGCCCGAGTACAATTTAAAGGAGTGGAATGGAATGGAATGGAAAGGAATGGAATAGAACTGAATTGAATCAACCCGAGTAGAACGGAACGGAACGGATCGGAATGGAATGGAACGGAACGGAATGGAATGGAATAGAATGGAATTGAATCAACCCGAGTGAGAGGAATGGAATGGAATGGAATGGAATGGAATGGAATGGAATGGAATGGAATGGAATGGAATGGAATGGAATGGAATGGAATGGAATGGAATGGAATGGAATGGAATGGAATGGAATGGAATGGAATGGAATGGAATGGAATGGAATGGAATGGAATGGAATGGAATGGAATGGAATGGAATGGAATGGAATGGAATGGAATGGAATGGAATGGAATGGAATGGAATGGAATGGAATGGAATGGAATGGAATGGAATGGAATGGAATGGAATGGAATGGAATGGAATGGAATGGAATGGAATGGAATGGAATGGAATGGAATGGAATGGAATGGAATGGAATGGAATGGAATGGAATGGAATGGAATGGAATGGAATGGAATGGAATGGAATGGAATGGAATGGAATGGAATGGAATGGAATGGAATGGAATGGAATGGAATGAATGATCAACCCGAGTAGAATGGAATGGATTGGAATGGAATGGAATGGAATGGAATGGAATCAACCCGAGTAGAATGGAATGGAATGGACTGCAATGGAATGGAATGGAATGGAATGGAATGGAATGGAATGGAATGGAATGGAATGGAATGGAATGGAATCAACCCGTGTACAATGGAATGGAATGGAATGGAATGGAAAGGAATGGAATGGAATAGAATTGAATTGAATCAACCCGAGTGGAACAGAACGGAACGGAACGGAAGGGAATCAACCCAAGTAGAATGGAATGGAATGGAATGAAATGGAATGGAATGGAATGAATAGAACGGAATTGAATCAACCCGAGCAGATCGACGCGGAACATAACGGAATGGAACGGAATGGAATGGAGTGGAATAAAATGGAATTGAATCAACCCGAGTAGAATGGAACGGAATGGAACAGAACGGAATGGAATGGAACAGAACGCAACGGAACGGAATGGAATGGAATCAACCCGAGTAGAACAGAACGGGATGGGACGGGACGGGACGGGATGGGACGGAACGGAACAGAATGGATTCAACCCGTGTAGAATGGATTGAAATGGAATGGAATGGAATGGAATGGAATGGAATCAACCCGAGTAGAAAGGAATGGAATGGACTGGAATGGAATGGAATCAATCTGAGTAGAACGGAATGGAAAGGAATGGAATGGAATTCAATGGAATTGAATCAACCCGCGTGGAACGGAATGGAACGGAACGGAAAGGAATGGAACGGAATGGAAACGACTCAAAACGAGCAGAACGGAACGGGATGGGACGGGACGGGACAGGACGGGACGGGTCGGGATGGGACGGAATGGAACGGAACGGAATGGCATGGAATCAACCCGAGTAGAATGGAATGGAATGGAATGGAATGGAATGGAATGGAATGGAATAGAATAGAAAGGAATTGAATCAACCCGAGTAGATCGACCCGGAACATAGCGGAATGGAACAGAATGGAACGGAATGGAATAGAATGGAATTGAATCAACCCGAGTAGAACGGAACGGAATGGAAGAGAATGGAACGGAACGGAATGGAATGGAATCAACCCGAGTACAACGGCACGGGACGGGACGGGACGGGACGGGACGGGACGGAACGGAATGGACCGGAACTCAATGGAATCAACCCGAGTAGAATGGAATGGAATAGTATGGAATGGAATGGAATGGAATGGAAAGGAATGGAATGGAATGGAATGGAATTGACAGGAATGGAATGGAATAGAATGGAATTGAATCAACCCGAGTAGATCAACGCGGAACATAGCGGAACGGAACGGAATGGAATGGAATGGAATAGAATGGAATTGAATCAACCCGAGTAGAACGGAATGGAATGGAACGGAATGGAATGGAATGGAACGGAACGGAACGGAATGGAATGGAATCAACCCGAGTAGAACGGCATGGGACGGGACGGGACGGGACGGGACAGGACGGGATGGGACGGAACGGAATGGAACGGAACTCAATGGAACCAACCCGAGTAGAACAGAATGGAATAGTATGGAATGGAATGGAATGGAATGGAAAGGAATGGAATGGAATAGAATTGCATTGAATCAACCCGAGTAGATTAATGCGGAACATGGCGGAACGGAACGGAATGGAATGGAATGGAATAGATTGGAATTGAATCAACCCGAGTAGAACGGAACCGAATGGAACAGAAAATAGTGCAATGGAATGGAATGGAACGCAATGGAATCAACCTGAGTAGAACGGAACGGAACGGGACGGGACGGGAAGGGACGGGATGGGACAGGACGAGACGGAACGGAATAGAATGGAATGAACCCGAGTAGAAAGGAATGGAATGCAATGGAATGGAATGGAATGGAATGGAATGGAATGGAATGGAATGGAATGCAATGGAATGGAACCAACCCGAGTAGAATGGAATGGAATGGAATGGAATGGAATGGAATGGAATCAACCCGAGTAGAATGGAATGGAATGGAATGGAATGCAATGGAATGGAATGGAATGGAATGGAATGGAATGGAATGGAATGGAAAGGAATGGAATGCAATGGAATGGAACCAACCCGAGTAGAATGGAATGGAATGGAATGGAATGGAATGGAATGGAATGGAATCAACCCGAGTAGAATGGAATGGAATGGAATGGAATGGAATGGAATGGAATGGAATGGAATGGAATGGAATGGAGTCAACCCGAGTACAATGGAATGGAATGGAATGGAATGGAATGGAATGGAATGGAATGGAATGGAATGGAATAGAATGGAATGGAATGGAATAGAATTGAATTGAATCAACCCGAGCAGAACTGAACGGAGAGGAACGGAATGGAATGGAATGGAACGGAATGGAAAGCAATAAAATGGAATTGAATCAACCCGAGTGAATGGATTGGAATGGAATGGAATGGAATGGAATGGAACGGAACGGAACGGAACAGAACGGAACGGAATGGAATGGAATGAAGAGTGGAATGGAATCAGCCCGAGTACAATTTAAAGGAGTGGAATGGAATGGAATGGAAAGGAATGGAATAGAACTGAATTGAATCAACCCGAGTAGAACGGAACGGAACGGATCGGAATGGAATGGAACGGAACGGAATGGAATGGAATAGAATGGAATTGAATCAACCCGAGTGAGAGGAATGGAATGGAATGGAATGGAATGGAATGGAATGGAATGGAATGGAATGGAATGGAATGGAATGGAATGGAATGGAATGGAATGGAATGGAATGGAATGGAATGGAATGGAATGGAATGGAATGGAATGGAATGGAATGGAATGGAATGGAATGGAATGGAATGGAATGGAATGGAATGGAATGGAATGGAATGGAATGGAATGGAATGGAATGGAATGGAATGGAATGGAATGGAATGGAATGGAATGGAATGGAATGGAATGGAATGGAATGGAATGGAATGGAATGGAATGGAATGGAATGGAATGGAATGGAATGGAATGGAATGGAATGGAATGGAATGGAATGGAATGGAATGGAATGGAATGGAATGGAATGGAATGGAATGGAATGGAATGGAATGGAATGGAATGGAATGGAATGGAATGGAATGGAATGGAATGGATGATCAACCCGAGTAGAATGGAATGGATTGGAATGGAATGGAATGGAATGGAATGGAATCAACCCGAGTAGAATGGAATGGAATGGACTGCAATGGAATGGAATGGAATGGAATGGAATGGAATGGAATGGAATGGAATGGAATGGAATGGAATGGAATCAACCCGTGTACAATGGAATGGAATGGAATGGAATGGAAAGGAATGGAATGGAATAGAATTGAATTGAATCAACCCGAGTGGAACAGAACGGAACGGAATGGAAGGGAATCAACCCAAGTAGAACGGAATGGAATGGAATGAAATGGAATGGAATGGAATGAATAGAACGGAATTGAATCAACCCGAGCAGATCGACGCGGAACATAACGGAATGGAACGGAATGGAATGGAGTGGAATAAAATGGAATTGAATCAACCCGAGTAGAATGGAACGGAATGGAACAGAACGGAATGGAATGGAACAGAACGCAACGGAACGGAATGGAATGGAATCAACCCGAGTAGAACAGAACGGGATGGGACGGGACGGGACGGGATGGGACGGAACGGAACAGAATGGATTCAACCCGTGTAGAATGGATTGAAATGGAATGGAATGGAATGGAATGGAATGGAATCAACCCGAGTAGAAAGGAATGGAATGGACTGGAATGGAATGGAATCAATCTGAGTAGAACGGAATGGAAAGGAATGGAATGGAATTCAATGGAATTGAATCAACCCGCGTGGAACGGAATGGAACGGAACGGAAAGGAATGGAACGGAATGGAAACGACTCAAAACGAGCAGAACGGAACGGGATGGGACGGGACGGGACAGGACGGGACGGGTCGGGATGGGACGGAATGGAACGGAACGGAATGGCATGGAATCAACCCGAGTAGAATGGAATGGAATGGAATGGAATGGAATGGAATGGAATGGAATAGAATAGAAAGGAATTGAATCAACCCGAGTAGATCGACCCGGAACATAGCGGAATGGAACAGAATGGAACGGAATGGAATAGAATGGAATTGAATCAACCCGAGTAGAACGGAACGGAATGGAAGAGAATGGAACGGAACGGAATGGAATGGAATCAACCCGAGTACAACGGCACGGGACGGGACGGGACGGGACGGGACGGGACGGAACGGAATGGACCGGAACTCAATGGAATCAACCCGAGTAGAATGGAATGGAATAGTATGGAATGGAATGGAATGGAATGGAAAGGAATGGAATGGAATGGAATGGAATTGACAGGAATGGAATGGAATAGAATGGAATTGAATCAACCCGAGTAGATCAACGCGGAACATAGCGGAACGGAACGGAATGGAATGGAATGGAATAGAATGGAATTGAATCAACCCGAGTAGAACGGAACGGAATGGAACGGAATGGAATGGAATGGAACGGAACGGAACGGAATGGAATGGAATCAACCCGAGTAGAACGGCATGGGACGGGACGGGACGGGACGGGACAGGACGGGATGGGACGGAACGGAATGGAACGGAACTCAATGGAACCAACCCGAGTAGAACAGAATGGAATAGTATGGAATGGAATGGAATGGAATGGAAAGGAATGGAATGGAATAGAATTGCATTGAATCAACCCGAGTAGATTAATGCGGAACATGGCGGAACGGAACGGAATGGAATGGAATGGAATAGATTGGAATTGAATCAACCCGAGTAGAACGGAACCGAATGGAACAGAAAATAGTGCAATGGAATGGAATGGAACGCAATGGAATCAACCTGAGTAGAACGGAACGGAACGGGACGGGACGGGAAGGGACGGGATGGGACAGGACGAGACGGAACGGAATAGAATGGAATGAACCCGAGTAGAAAGGAATGGAATGCAATGGAATGGAATGGAATGGAATGGAATGGAATGGAATGGAATGGAATGCAATGGAATGGAACCAACCCGAGTAGAATGGAATGGAATGGAATGGAATGGAATGGAATGGAATGGAATCAACCCGAGTAGAATGGAATGGAATGGAATGGAATGCAATGGAATGGAATGGAATGGAATGGAATGGAATGGAATGGAATGGAAAGGAATGGAATGCAATGGAATGGAACCAACCCGAGTAGAATGGAATGGAATGGAATGGAATGGAATGGAATGGAATGGAATCAACCCGAGTAGAATGGAATGGAATGGAATGGAATGGAATGGAATGGAATGGAATGGAATGGAATGGAATGGAATGGAATGGAATGGAGTCAACCCGAGTACAATGGAATGGAATGGAATGGAATGGAATGGAATGGAATGGAATGGAATGGAATGGAATAGAATGGAATGGAATGGAATAGAATTGAATTGAATCAACCCGAGCAGAACTGAACGGAGAGGAACGGAATGGAATGGAATGGAACGGAATGGAAAGCAATAAAATGGAATTGAATCAACCCGAGTGAATGGATTGGAATGGAATGGAATGGAATGGAATGGAACGGAACGGAACGGAACAGAACGGAACGGAATGGAATGGAATGAAGAGTGGAATGGAATCAGCCCGAGTACAATTTAAAGGAGTGGAATGGAATGGAATGGAAAGGAATGGAATAGAACTGAATTGAATCAACCCGAGTAGAACGGAACGGAACGGATCGGAATGGAATGGAACGGAACGGAATGGAATGGAATAGAATGGAATTGAATCAACCCGAGTGAGAGGAATGGAATGGAATGGAATGGAATGGAATGGAATGGAATGGAATGGAATCAACCCATGTAGAACGGAACGGAACGGAACGGAATGGAACGGAACGGAATGGAATGGAAAAGAGTGGAATGGAATCAGCCCGAGTACAATTTAAAGGAGTGGAATGGAATGGATTGGAAAGGAATGGAATAGAACTGAATTGAATCAACCCGAGTAGAACGGAACGGAACGGATCAGAATGCAATGGAACGGAACGGAATGGAATGGAATAGAATGGAATTGAATCAACCCGAGTGAGAGGAATGGAATGGAATGGAATGGAATGGAATGGAATGGAATGGAATGGAATGGAATGGAATTCCATGGAATAGAATGGAATTGAATCAACCCGAGTAGAACAACGCAGAACGTACTGGAATGGAACGGAATGTAATGGAATGTAACAGAATGGAATTGAATCAACCCAAGTGGAACGGAACGGAACTGAACAGAAAGGAACGGAACGGAACGGAACGGAATGGAATCAACCCGAGTAGAACGGAACGGGACGGGACGGGACGGGATGGGACGGGACGGGTCGGGACGGGACGGAATGGAACGAACCGGAACTGAATGGAATCAACCGGAGTAGAATGGAATGGAATGGAATGGAATGGAATGGAATGGAATGGAATGGAATGGAATGGAATGGAGTGGAAAGGAATGGAATGGAATGGAATTTAATGGAATTGAATGGAATGGAATGGAATGGAATGGAATTTAATGGAATGGAATGGAATGGAATTGAATGGAATGGAATGGAATGGAATGGAATGGAATAGAAAGGAATTGAATCAACCCGAGTAGATCGACGCGGAACATAACGGAATGGAACGGACTGGAATGGAATGGAATAGAATGGAATTGGATCAACCCTAGTAGAACGGAACGGAATGGAACAGAATGGAATGGAACGGAACAGAACGGAACGGAACGGAAAGGAACAACAAATATATAGTATATACTGTACATATAATATAAAATAATTCCCAATATATATTACATACTGTACATAAAATATCAAATTACTGTAAATACATATTATATACTGTACATAAAATATCAAAGTACACCAAATATATATTATATACTATCCATATAATATGAAAATACAAAAAATACATATCACACACTGTACATAAAATACCTAAGTACACCAAATATATATTATATACTGCACAAAAAATATCAAATTAAACTACATATATATTATATACTGAACATAAAATATAAAAGTACACCAAATATATATTATATACTGCACATAAAATGTGAAAATACACAAAATACGTATTTTATACTGTACATAAAATATCAAAGTACACCAAATATATATTATATGCTATACATAAAATACCAAAGCACACCAAATATATATTATGTACTGTACATAAAATATATTACACCAAATAAATATTATACAACATACATAAAATATAAAAGTACACCAAACATATATTATATTCTGCACATAAAATATGAAAATATACAAAATATATATTGTATACTATACATTATAACACTGCATGGGTCACCCTGGTGTCAGACCTTGTCTGTGATCTGCCTAACGAGGCATTGTGACATCAGAACCCTACACTGGTCACCCTGGTGACAGACCCTTGTCCGTTATCTGCCTAAGGGGACATTGTGACATCATAAATCTGCACTGGTCACCCAGCTGACAGACCCCTGTCTGTGATCTGCCTAAGGGGGCATTGTGACATCATAACTCTGCAATGGTCACCCAGGTGACAGACCCTTGTCTGTGATCTGCCTAAGGGGGCATTGTGACTTCATAACTCTGCACTGGTCACTCAGGTGACAGACCCTTGTCTGTGATCTGCCTAAGGAGGCTTTGTAACCTCATAAGTCCGCACTGGGCACCCAGGTGACAGGATCTTGTCTGTCATCTGCCTAAGGGGGCATTGTAACATCATAACTCTGCACTCATCACCCAGGTGACAGACCCTTGTCTGTGATCTGCCTAAGGGGCATTGTGACATCATAACTCGGCACTGGTCACCCTGGTGACAGACCCTTCTCTGTTATCTGCCTAAGGGGGCTTTGTGACATCATAATTCTGCACGGGTCACCCAGGTGACAGACCGTTGTCTGTGATCTGCCCAAGGTGGCATTCTGACATCATAACTCTGCACTGGTCACGCAGGTAACAGACCCTTGTCTGTGATCTGCCTAAGGGGGCATTGTGACATCATAACTCTGTATTGGAAACCAAGGTGAGAGAACATTCTCTGTGATCTGCCTAAAGGGGCGTTCTGACATCATAAATCTGCACTGGACACCCAGGTGACCGACTCTTGTCTGTGAACTGCCTAAGGGGGCATTGTGACTTCATAACTCTGCACTTCTACCCCAGGTGACAGAACCTTGTGTGTGATCTGCTTCAGGGGGCATTGTGACATCATAACTCTCCACTGGTCACCCAGGTGACAGACCCTTGACTGTGAACAGCCTAAGGGGGCATTGTGACATCATAACTCTTCACTGGTCACCCTGGTGACAGATCCTTGTCCGTTATCTGCCTAAGGGGCATTGTGACATCATAACTCTTCTCGGGTCACCGATATGACAGGCCCATGAATGTGACCTCCCTAAAGGGTCATTGTGACATATTAACCCTGCACTGGTCACCCAGGTGACAGACGCTTGTGTGTGATCTGCCTAAGGGGCATTGTGACATCCTAAGTCTACACTGGGCACCCAGGTGACAGGCCCTTGTCTGTGATCTGCCTAAGGGGGCGTTGTAACATCATAACTGTGCACTCGTCACCAGGTGACAGACCCTTGTCTCTGATCTGCCTAAGGGGGCATAGTAACATCATAACTCTGCACTGGTCACCCTGGTGACAGACTCCAGTCTGTTATCTGCCTAAGTGGACACTGTGACATCATAATTCTGCACGGGTCACCCAGGTGACAGACCCTTGTCTGGGAACTGCCTAAGGGGTATTGTGACATCATAACTCTGCACTTTTCCCCCAGGTGACAGACCCTTATCTGTGATCTGCTTAAGGGGTCATTGTGACATCATAACTCTCCGCTGGTCACCCAGGTGACTGACCCTTGACTGTGAACTGCCTAACGGGGCACTGTGACATCATAACCCTTCAGTCGTCACCCTGGTGACCGACCCTTGTCCGTTATCTGCCAAAGGGGGCATTGTGGCATCATAAGCGTGCACTGGACACCCAGGTGACAAACCCTTGTCTGTGATCTGCCTAAGGGGACATTGTGACACCATAACTCTGCACCGGTCACCCAGGCTACAGACCCTTGTCTGTGATATTCCTAAGGGGGCATTGTGACTTCATAATTCTGCACTGGTCACCCAGGTGACAGACGCTTGTCTGTGATATGCCTAAGGGGGCATTGTGACATCATAACTCTGCACTGGTCACGCAGGTAACAGACCCTTGTCTCTGATCTGCCCAAGAGGGCATAGCGACATCGTAAAACGGCGCCGGTCACCCAGGTGACAGACTCTTGTTTTCGATCTGCCTAAGGGGGCATGGTGACATCATAACTCTGCACTGGTCACCATGGTGACAGACCCTTGCCTGCGTTCTGCCTAAGGGGGCATTGTGACATCATAATTCTGCACTTGTCACCCAAGAGACAGACCCTTGACTTTGATCTGCCTAAGTGGACAAAGTGACATCATAACGCTGCACTCATCACCCAGGTGACAGACCCTTGTCTGTGATCTGCCTAAGGGGCATTGTGACATCATAACTCGGCACTGGTCACCCTGGTGACAGACCCTTCTCTGTTATCTGCCTAAGGGGGCATTGTGACATCATAATTCTGCACGGGTCACCCAGGTGACAGACCATTGTCTGTGAACTGCCTAAGGAGGCATTCTGACATCATAACTCTGCACTGGTCATGCAGGTAACAGAACCTTGTCTGTGATCTGCCTAAGGGGACATTGTGACATCATAACTCTGTATTGGAAACCAAGGTGAGAGACCATTCTCTGTGTTCTGCCTAAAGGGGCGTTGTGACATCATAAATCTGCACTGGACACCCAGGTGACCGACCCTTGTCTGTGAACTGCCTAAGGGGGCATTGTGACTTCATAACTCTGCGCTTGTACCCCAGGTGACAGACCCTTGTCTGTGATCTGCCTAAAGCGGCATTGTGACATCATAACTCTGCATAGGTCACCAAGGTGACACACCCTTGTCTGTGATCTGCTTAAGGGGGCATTGTGACATCATAACTCTCCACTGGTCACCCAGGTGACAGACCCTTGACTGTGAACTGCCTAACGGGGCACAGTGACATCATAACTCTTCACTGGTCACCCTGGTGACCGACCCTTGTCCGTTATCTGCCTAACGGGGCATTGTGACATCATAACTCTGTACTGGTCACAAAGGAGACGGACCCTTTTCTGTGATCTGCCTAAGGGGGCATTTTGACATCATAACTCTGCACGGGTCACCCAGGCGACAGACCCTTGTCTGTGATCTGCCTAAGTGTGTAATGTGACATCATAACTCTGCACTGGTCACCTAGGTGACAGAACCTTGTCTCTGATCTGCCTAAGGGGGCATGGTGACATCATAACTCTGCACTGGTCACCATGGTGACAGACCCTTGCCTGCGTTCTGCCTAAGGGGGCATTGTGACATCATAATTCTGCACTTGTCACCCAAGAGACAGACCCTTGACTTTGATCTGCCTAAGTGGACAAAGTGACATCATAACGCTGCACTCATCACCCAGGTGACAGACCCTTTTCTGTGATCTGCCTAAGGGGCATTGTGACATCATAACTCGGCACTGGTCACCCTGGTGACAGACCCTTCTCTGTTATCTGCCTAAGGGGGCATTGTGACATCATAATTCTGCACGGGTCACCCAGGTGACAGACCATTGTCTGTGATCTGCCTAAGGAGGCATTCTGACATCATAACTCTGCACTGGTCATGCAGGTAACAGAACCTTGTCTGTGATCTGCCTAAGGGGACATTGTGACATCATAACTCTGTATTGGAAACCAAGGTGAGAGACCATTCTCTGTGTTCTGCCTAAAGGGGCGTTGTGACATCATAAATCTGCACTGGACACCCAGGTGACCGACCCTTGTCTGTGAACTGCCTAAGGGGGCATTGTGACTTCATAACTCTGCGCTTGTACCCCAGGTGACAGACCCTTGTCTGTGATCTGCCTAAAGCGGCATTGTGACATCATAACTCTGCATAGGTCACCAAGGTGACACACCCTTGTCTGTGATCTGCTTAAGGGGGCATTGTGACATCATAACTCTCCACTGGTCACCCAGGTGACAGACCCTTGACTGTGAACTGCCTAACGGGGCACAGTGACATCATAACTCTTCACTGGTCACCCTGGTGACCGACCCTTGTCCGTTATCTGCCTAACGGGGCATTGTGACATCATAACTCTGAACTGGTCACAAAGGAGACGGACCCTTTTCTGTGATCTGCCTAAGGGGGCATTTTGACATCATAACTCTGCACGGGTCACCCAGGCGACAGACCCTTGTCTGTGATCTGCCTAAGTGTGCAATGTGACATCATAACTCTGCACTGGTCACCTAGGTGACAGAACCTTGTCTCTGATCTGCCTAAGGGGCATTGTGACATAATAACAGTGCACTGGTAACCCAGGTGACGGACCATTGTCTTTGATCTGCCTAAGGGGGAATTGTTACATCATAATTCTGCACGGGGTACCCAGGTAACAGACCCTTGTCTGTGATCTGTCTAAGGGGGCCTTGTGACATCATAACTGTGCACTGGTCATGCAGTTGGGAGACCCTTGTCTGTGGTCTGCCTAATGCGGCATTGTGGCATCAAAACTCTGCGTTGGTCAAAAAGGTGAGAAACCATTATCTGTGATTTGTCTAAGGGGGCGTTTCTGACATCATAAATCGGCTCTTGTCACCGAGGTGACAGACCCTTGTCGGTGATTTCGCTAACGAGGCATTGTGACATCAGAACCCTACACTGGTCACCCTGGTGACAGACCCTTGTCCGTTATCTGCCTAAGGGGACATTGTGACATCATAACACTGCAATGATCACCCAGTTGACAGACCCTTGTCTGTGATCTGCCTAAGGGGGCATTGTGACATCATAACTCTGCAATGGTCACCCAGGTGATAGACCCTTGTCTGTGATCTGCCTAAGGGGGCATTGTGACATCATAACTCTGCACTGGTCACCCAGGTGACAGACCCTTGTCTGTGATCTGCCTAAGGAGGCATTGTGACCTTATAAGTCTGCACTGGGCACCCAGGTGACAGGACCTTGTCTGTGATCTGCCTAAGGGGGCATTGTAACATCATAACTCTGCACTCATCACTCAGGTGACAGACCCTTGTCTGTGATCTGCCTAAGTGGCATTGTGACATCATAACTCGGCACTGGTCACCCTGGTGACAGACCCTTCTCTGTTATCTGCCTGAGGGGCATTGTGACATCATAATTCTGCACGGGTCACCCAGGTGACAGACCGTTGTCTGTGATCTGCCTAAGGTGGCATTCTGACATCATAACCCTGCACCGGTCACGCAGGTAACAGACCCTTGTCTGTGATCTGCCTAAGGGGGCATTGTGACATCATAACTCTGTATTGGAAACCAAGGTGAGAGACCATTCTCTGTGATCTGCCTAAAAGGGCGTTGTGACATCATAAATCTGCACTGGACACCCAGGTGACCGACCCTTGTCTGTGAACTGCCTAAGGGGGCATTGGGACTTCATAACTTTGCACATGTTCCCCAGGTGACAGACCCTTGTCTGTGATCTGCTTCAGGGGGCATTGTGACATCACAACTCACCACTGGTCACCCAGGAGACAGACCCTTGACTGTGAACAGCCTAAGGGGGCATTGTGACATCATAACTCTTCACTGGTCACCCTGGTGACAGATCCCTGTCCGTTATCTCCCTAAGGGGGCATTGTGACATCATAACACTGCACTGGTCACACAGGTGACAGACCCTTGTCTGTGATCTGCCTAAAGCGGCATTGTGATATCATAACTCTGCATTGGTCACCAAGGTGAGAAACCATTGTCTGTGATCTGCCTAAGGGGGCATTGTGACATCATAAATCTGCACTGGTCACCCAGGTGACACAGCCTTGTCTGTGATCTGCTTAAGGGGGCATTGTGACATCATAACTCTGCACTCATCACCCAGGTGACAGACCCTTGTCTGTGATCTGCCTAAGTGGCATTGTGACATCATAACTCGGCACTGGTCACCCTGGTGACAGACCCTTCTCTGTTATCTGCCTGAGGGGCATTGTGACATCATAATTCTGCACGGGTCACCCAGGTGACAGACCGTTGTCTGTGATCTGCCTAAGGTGGCATTCTGACATCATAACCCTGCACCGGTCACGCAGGTAACAGACCCTTGTCTGTGATCTGCCTAAGGGGGCATTGTGACATCATAACTCTGTATTGGAAACCAAGGTGAGAGACCATTCTCTGTGATCTGCCTAAAGGGGCGTTGTGACATCATAAATCGGCACTGGACACCCAGGTGACCGACCCTTGTCTGTGAACTGCCTAAGGGGGCATTGGGACTTCATAACTTTGCACATGTTCCCCAGGTGACAGACCCTTGTCTGTGATCTGCTTCAGGGGGCATTGTGACATCATAACTCTCCACTGGTCACCCAGGAGACAGACCCTTGACTGTGAACAGCCTAAGGGGGCATTGTGACATCATAACCCTTCACTGGTCACCCTGGTGACAGATCCCTGTCCGTTATCTCCCTAAGGGGGCATTGAGACATCATAACACTGCACTGGTCACACAGGTGACAGACCCTTCTCTGTGATCTGCCTAAAGCGGCATTGTGATATCATAACTCTGCATTGGTCACCAAGGTGAGAAACCATTGTCTGTGATCTGCCTAAGGGGGCATTGTGACATCATAAATCTGCACTGGTCACCCAGGTGACACAGCCTTGTCTGTGATCTGCTTAAGGGGGCATTGTGACATCATAACTCTCCACTGGTCACCCAGGTGACAGACCCTTGACTGTGAACTACCTAACGGGGCACAGTGATATCATAACTCTTCACTGGTCACTCTGGTGACCGACCCTTGTCCGTTATCTGCCTAACAGGGCATTGCGACATCATAACTCTGAACTGGTCACCCAGGAGACGGACCCTTTTCTGTGAACTGCCTAAGGGGGCATTGTGACATAGTAATTTTGCACGGGTCACCCAGGCGACCGACCCTTCTCTGTGATCTGCCTAAATGTGCAATGTGACATCATAACTCTGCACTGGTCACCAAGGTGACAGACCCTTGTCTGTGAACTGCTTCAGTGGGCATTGTGATATCATAACTCTGCACTGGTCACCTAGGTGACAGACCCTTGACTGTGAACTGCCTAAGGGGGCATTGTGACATCATAACTCTTCACTGGTCACCCTGGTGACAGATCCTTGTCCGTTATCTCCCTAAGGGGGCATTGTGACATCTTAACTCTGCACTGGTCACCCAGGTGACAGACCCTTGTCTGTGAACTTCTTAAGGGGGCATTGTGACATCATAACTCTGCACTGTTCACCTAGGTGACAGACCCCTGTCTGTGATCTGCCTAAGGGGCATTGTGACATCATAACAGTGCACTGGTAACCCAGGTGACGGACCATTGTCTTTGATCTGCCTAAGGGGGCATTGTTACATCATTATTCTGCACGGGCTACCCAGGTAACAGACCCTTGTCTGTGATCTGCCTAAGGGGGCCTTGTGACATCATAAATCTGCACTGGTCACGCAGTTGACAGACCCTTGTCTGTGATCTGCCTAATGCGGCATTGTGACATCAAAACTCTGCATTGGTTACAAAGGTGAGAAACCATTATCTGTGATCTGCGTAAGGGGGCGTTTGTGACATCATAAATCGGCTCTTGTCACCCACCTGACAGACCCTTGTCAGCGATCTGAATAATGAGGCATTGTGTCATCAGAACCCTACACTGGTCACCCTGGTTACAGACCCTTGTGCATTATCTGCCTAAGGGGACATTGTGACATCATAACTCTGCACTGGTCACCCAGCTGACAGACCCCTGTCTGTGATCTGCCTAAGGGAGCATTGTGACATCATAACTCTGCAATGGTAACCCAGGTGACAGACCCTTGTCTGTGATCTGCCTAAGGGGGCATTGTGACATTATAACTCTGCACTGGTCACCCAGGTGACAAACCCTTGTCTGTGATCTGCCTAAGGAGCCATTGTGACGTCATAAGTCTGCACTGGGCACCCAGGTGACAGGACCTTGTCTGTGATCTCCCTAAGGGGGAATTGTAACACCATAACTCTGCATTCATCACCCAGCTGACAGAACCTTATCTGTGATCTGCCTAAGTGGCACTGTGACATCATAACTCGGCACAGGTCACCCTGGTGACAGACCCTTCTCTGTTATCTGCCTAAGGGGGCATTGTGACATCATAATTCTGCACGGGTCACCCAGGTGACAGACCGTTGTCTGTGATCTGCCTAAGGTGGCATTCTGACATCATAACTCTGCACTTGTCACGCAGGTAACAGACCCTTGTCTGTAATCTGCCTAAGGGGGCATTGTGACATCATAACTCTGTATTGGAAAACAAGGTGAGAGACCATTCTCTGTGATCTGCCTAAAGGGGCGTTGTGACATCATAAATCTGCACTGGACACCCAGGTGACCGACCCTTGTCTGTGAACTGCCTAAGGGGGCATTGTGACCCCATAACTCTGCACTTGTAACCCGGTTGACAGACCCTTGTCTGTGATCTGCTTCAGGGGGCATTGTGACATCATAACTCTCCACTGGTCACCCAGGTGACAGACCCTTGACTGTGAACTGCCTAAGGGGGCATTGTGACATCATAACTCTTCACTGGTCACCCTGGTGACAGATCCCTGTCCGTTATCTCCCTAAGGGGGCATTGTGACATCATAACTCTGCACTGGTCACCCAGGTGACAGACCCTTGTCTGTGATCTGCCTAAAGCGGCATTGTGACATCATAACTCTTCATTGGTCACCAAGGTGAGAAACCATTCTCTGTGATCTGCCTAAGGGGGCATTGTGACATCATAAATCTGCACTGGACACCCAGGTGACACAGCCTTGTCTGTGATCTGCTTAAGGGGGCGTTCTGACATCATAACTCTCCACTGGTCACCCAGCTGACAGACCCTTGACTGTGAACTCCCTAACGGGGCACAGTGACATCATAACTCTTCACTGGTCACCCTGGTGACCGACCCTTGTCCGTTATCTGCCTAACAGGGCATTGTGACATCATAACTCTGAACTGGTCACCCAGGAGACGGACCCTTTTCTGTGATCTGCCTAAGGGGGCATAGTGACATCATAACTCTGCACGGGTCACCCAGGTGACAGACCCTTGTCTGTGATCTGCCTAAGTTTGCAATGTGACATCATAACTGTGCACTGGTCACCAAGGTGAAAGACCCTTTTCTGTGAAATGCTTAAGGGGGCATTGTGACATCATAACTCTGCACTGGTCACCTAGGTGACAGAACCTTGTCTGTTATCTGCCTAAGGGGCATTGTGACATCATAACAGTGCACTGGTAACCCAGGTGACGGACCATTGTCTTTGATCTGCCTAAGGGGGCATTGTTACATCATAATTCTGCACGGGGTACCCAGGTAAAAGACCCTTGTCTGTGATCTGCCTAAGGGGGCCTTGTGACATCATAACTCTGCACTGGTCACGTAGTTGAGAGACCCTTGTCTGTGGTCTGCCTAATGAGGCATTGTGCCATCAAAACTCTGCGTTGGTCACAAAGGTGAGAAACCATTATCTGTGATTTGCGTAAGGGGGCGTTTGTGACATCATAGATCGGCTCTTGTCACCGAGGTGACAGACCCTTGTCCGTTATCTGCCTAAGGGGACATTGTGACATCATAACCCTGCACTGATCACCCAGTTGACAGACCCTTGTCTGTGATCTGCCTAAGGGGGCATTGTGACATCATAACTCTTCAATGGTCACCCAGGTGATAGACCCTTGTCTGTGATCTGCCTAAGGGGACATTGTGACATCATAACTCTGCACTGGTCACCCAGGTGACAGACCCTTGTCTGTGATCTGCCTAAGGAGGCATTGTGACCTTATAAGTCTGCACTGGGCACCCAGGTAACAGGACCTTGTCTGTGATCTGCCTATGGGGGCATTGTAACATCATAACTCTGCACTCATCACCCAGGTGAGAGACCCTTGTCTGTGATCTGTCTAAGTGGCATTGTGACATCATAACTCGGCACTGGTCACCCTGGTGACAGACCCTTCTCTGTTATCTGCCTGATGGGCATTGTGACAACATAATTCTGCACGGGTCACCCAGGTGACAGACCGTTGTCTGTGATCTGCCTAAGGTGGCATTCTGACATCATAACCGTGCACCGGTCACGCAGGTAACAGACCCTTGTCTGTGATCTGCCTAAGGGGGCATTGTGACATCATAACTCTGTATTGGAAACCAAGGTGAGAGACCATTCTCTGTGATCTGCCTAAAGGGGCGTTGTGACATCATAAATCTGCACTGGACACCCAGGTGACCGACCCTTGTCTGTGAACTGCCTAAGGGGGCATTGGGACTTCATAACTTTGCACTTGTTCCCCAGGTGACAGACCCTTGTCTGTGATCTGCTTCAGGGGGCATTGTGACATCATAACTCTCCACTGGTCACCCAGGAGACAGACCCATGACTGTGAACAGCCTAAGGGGGCATTGTGACATCATAACTCTTCACTGGTCACCCTGGTGACAGATCCCTGTCCGTTATCTCCCTAAGGGGGCATTGTGACATCATAACTCTGCACTGGTCACACAGGTGACAGACCCTTGTAAGTGATCTGCCTAAAGCGGCATTGTGATATCATAACTCTGCATTGGTCACCAAGGTGAGAAGCCATTGTCTGTGATCTGCCTAAGGGGGCATTGTGACATCATAAATCTGCACTGGTCACCCAGGAGACAGACCCTTGACTGTGAACTGCTTAAGGGGGCATTGTGACATCATAACTCTCCACTGGTCACCCAGGTGACCGACCCTTGACTGTGAACTCCCCAACGGGGCACAGTGACATCATAACTCTACACTGGTCACCCTGGTGACCGACCCTTGTCCGTTATCTGCCTAACGGGGCATTGTGACATCATAACTCTGAACTGGTCACCCAGGAGACGGACTCTTTTCTGTGAACTGCCTAAGGGGGCATTGTGACATCATAATTTTGCACGGGTCACCCAGGCGACAGACCCTTGTCTGTGATCTGCCTATGTGTGCAATGTGACATCATAACTCTGCACTGGTCACCTAGGTGACAGACCCTTGACTGTGAACTGCCTAAGGGGGCATTGTGACATCATAACTCTTCACTGGTCACCCTGGTGACAGATCCCTGTCCGTTATCTCCCTAAGGGGGCATTGTGACATCATAACTCTGCACTGGTCACACAGGTGACATACCCTTGTAAGTGAACTTCTTAAGGGGGCATTGTGACATCATAACTCTGCACTGGTCACCTAGGTGACAGACCCCTGTCTGTGATCTGCCTAAGGGGCATTGTGACATCATAACAGTGCCCTGGTAACCCAGGTGACGGACCATTGTCTTTGATCTGCCTAAGGGGGCATTGTTACATCATAATTCTGCACGGGGTACCCAGGTAAAAGACCCTTGTCTGTGATCTGCCTAAGGGGGCCTTGTGACATCAGAACTCTGCACTGGTCACGCATTTGACAGACCCTTGTCTGTGATCTGCCTAATGCGGCATTGTGACATCAAAACTCTGCATTGGTTACAAAGGTGAGAAACCATTATCTGTGATCTGCGTAAGGGGGCGTTTGTGACATAATAAATCGGCTCTTGTCACCCACATGACAGACCCTTGTCAGCGATCTGAATAATGAGGCATTGTGACATCAGAACCCTACACTGGTCACCCTGGTTACAGACTCTTGTGCGTTTTCTGCCTAAGGGGACATTCTGACATCATAACTCTGCACTGGTCACCCAGCTGACAGACCCCTGTCTGTGATCTGCCTAAGGTAGCATTGTGACATCATAACTCTGCAATGGTGACCCAGGTGACAGACCCTTGTCTGTGATCTGCCTAAGAGGGCATTGTGACATCATAAATCTGCACTGGTCACCCAGGTGACAGACCATTGTCTGTGATCTGCCTAAGGAGCCATTGTGACCTCATAAGTCTGCACTGGGCACCCAGGTGACAGGACCTTGTCTGTGATCTCCCTAAGCGGGAATTGTAACATCATAACTCTGCACTCATCACCCAGCTGACAGACCCTTATCTGTGATCTGCCTAAGTGGCACTGTGACATCATAACTCGGCACAGGTCACCCTGGTGACAGACCCTTCTCTGTTATCTGCCTGAGGGGCATAGTGACATCATAATTCTGCACGGGTCACCCAGGTGACAGACCGTTGTCTGTGATCTGCCTAAGGTGGCATTCTGACATCATAACCCTGCACCGGTCACGCAGGTAACAGACCCTTGTCTGTGATCTGCCTAAGGGGGCATTGTGACATCATAACTCTGTATTGGAAACCAAGGTGAGAGACCATTCTCTGTGATCTGCCTAAAGGGGCGTTGTGACATCATAAATCTTCACTGGACACCCAGGTGACCGACCCTTGTCTGTGAACTGCCTAAGGGGGCATTGGGACTTCATAACTTTGCACTTGTTCCCCAGGTGACAGACCCTTGTCTGTGATCTGCCTCAGGGGGCATTGTGACATCATAACTCTCCACTGGTCACCCAGGAGACAGACCCTTGACTGTGAACAGCCTAAGGGGGCATTGTGACATCATAACTCTTCACTGGTCACCCTGGTGACAGATCCTTGTCCGTTATCTCCCTAAGGGGGCATTGTGACATCTTAACTCTGCACTGGTCACCCAGGTGACAGACCCTTGTCTGTGAACTTCTTAAGGGGGCATTGTGACATCATAACTCTGCAGTGGTCACCTAGGTGACAGACCCTTGTCTGTGATCTGCCTGAGGGGCATTGTGACATCATAAGGGTACACTGGTAACCCAGGTGACGGACCATTGTCTTTGATCTGCCTAAGGGGGCATTGTTACATTATAATTCTGCACGGGGAACCCAGGTAACAGACCCTTGTCTGTGATCTGCCTAAGGGGGCATTGTGACATCATAATTCTGCACTGGTCACGCAGTTGACGGACCCTTGTCTGTGATCTGCCTAATGCGGCATTGTGACATCATAACTCTGCATTGGTCACAAAGGTGAGAAACCATTATCTGTGATCTGCGTAAGGGGCGTTTGTGACATCGTAAATCGGCTCTTGTCACCCAGGTGACAGACCCTTGTCTTTGATCTGCCTAACGAGGCATTGTGACATCAGAACCCTACACTGGTCACCCTGGTGACAGACCCTTGTCCGTTATCTGCCTAAGGGGACATTGTGACATCATAACTCTGCACTGGTCACCCAGCTGACAGACCCCTGTCTGTGATCTGCCTAAGGGGGCAATGTGACATCATAACTCTGCAATAGTCACCCAGGTGACACACCCTTGTCTGTGATCTGCCTAAGGGGGCATTGTGACATCATAACTCTGCACTGGTCACCCAGGTGACAGACCCTTGTCTGTGATCTGCCTAAGGAGGCATTGTGACCTCATAAGTCTGCACTTGGCACCCAGGTGACAGGACCTAGACTGTGATCTGCCTAAGGGGGCATTGTAACATCATAACTCTGCACTCATCACCCACGTGACAGACCCTTGTCTGTGATCTGCCTAAGGGGGCATTGTGACATCATAACTCTGCACTGGTCACCCAGGTGACAGACCGTTGTCTGTGATCTGCCTAAGGTGGCATTCTGACATCATAACTCTGCACTGGTCACGCAGGTAACAGACCCTTGTCTGTGATCTGCCTAAGGGGGCATTGTGACATCATAACTCTGTATTGGAAACCAAGGTGAGAGACCATTCTCTGTGATCTGCCTAAAGGGGCGTTGTGACATCATAAATCTGCACTGGACACCCTGGTGACCGACCCTTGTCTGTGAACTGCCTAAGGGGCATTGTGACTTCATAACTCTGCACTTCTACCCCAGGTGACAGACCCTTGTCTGTGATCTGCTTCAGGGGACATTGTGACATCATAACTCTCCACTAGTCACCCAGGTGACAGACCCTTGACTGTGAACTGCCTAAAGGAGCATTTTGATATCATAACTCTTCACTGGTCACCCTGGTGACAGATCCTTCTCCGTTATCTGCCAAAGGGTGCATTGTGACATCATAAACCTGCACTGGTCACCCACGTGACAGACCCTTGTCTGTGATCTAGCTAAGGGGGCATTGTGACATCATAATTCTGCACTGGTCACCCAGGTGACTGACCGTTCTCTGTGATCTTACTAAGGGGGCATTGTGACATCATAACTCTGTAATGGTCACCCAGGTGGCGGACCCTTGTCTGTGATCTGCTTAATGGGGCATTGTGACATCATAACTCTACACTGGACACCCAGGTGACAGATGCTTGTCTGTGACCTGCCCAAGGGTGCATTGCAACATCATAACTTTGCACTGGTCACCAAGGTGACAGACCATTGTGTGTGATCAGCCTAAGGATGCATTGTGACATCATAACTCTGCACTGGTCACCCAGGTGACATTGCCTTGTCTGTGAAATGCCGAAGGGGGCATTTTGACGTCATAACTCTGCACTGTTCAACCACGTGACAGACCCTGGTCTTTGATCTGCCTAAGGGTGCATTGTGACATCGTAACTCGGCATGGGGCACCCAAGTCACAGACCCTTGTCTGTGATCGGCCTAAAGGTGCATTGTCACATCATAACTCTGCTCGGGTCACCCATGTGACAGGCCCTTGAATGTGATCTGCCTAAGGGGACATTGTGACATCATAACTCTGCACTGGTCACCCAGGTGACAGACCCTTGTCTGTGATCTGCCTAAGGAGCCATTGTGACCTCATAAGTCTGCACTGGGCACCCAGGTAACAGGACCTTGTCTGTGATCTCCCTAAGTGGGAATTGTAACATCATAACTCTGCACTCATCACCCACATGACAGACCCTTATCTGTGATCTGCCTAAGTGGCACTGTGACATCATAACTCGGCACTGGTCACCCTGGTGACAGACCCTTCTCTGTTATCTGCCTGAGGGGCATTGTGACATCATAATTCTGCACGGGTCACCCAGGTGCCAGACTGTTGTCTGTGATCTGCCTAAGGTGGCATTCTGACATCATAACCCTGCACCGGTCACGCAGGTAACAGACCCTTGTCTGTGATCTGCCTAACGGGGCATTGTGACATCATAACTCTGTATTGGAAACCAAGGTGAGAGACCATTCTCTGTGATCTGCCTAAAGGGGCGTTGTGACATCATAAATCTGTACTGGTCACCCAGGTGACACAGCCTTGTCTGTGATCTGCTTAAGGGGGCATTGTGACATCATAACTCTCCACTGGTCACCCAGGTGACCGGCCCTTGACTGTGAACTCCCTAACGGGGCACAGTGACATCATAACTCTTCACTGGTCACCCTGGTGACCGACCCTTGTCCGTTATCTGCCTAACGGGGCATTGTGACATCATAACTCTGAACTGGTCACCCAGGAGACGGACCCTTTTCTGTGAACTGCCTAAGGGGGCATTGTGACATCATAATTTTGCACGGGTCACCCAGGCGACAGACCCTTGTCTGTGATCTGCCTAAGTGTGCAATGTGACATCATAACTCTGCACTGGTCACCAAGGTGACAGACCCTTGTCTGTGAACTGCTTCAGTGGGCATTGTGATATCATAACTCTGCACTGGTCACCTAGGTGACAGACCCTTGACTGTGAACTGCCTAAGGGGGCATTGTGACATCATAACTCTTCACTGGTCACCCTGGTGACAGATCCTTGTCCGTTATCTCCCTAAGGGGGCATTGTGACATCTTAACTCTGCACTGGTCACCCAGGTGACAGACCCTTGTCTGTGAACTTCTTAAGGGGGCATTGTGACATCATAACTCTGCACTGGTCACCTAGGTGACAGACCCCTGTCTGTGATCTGCCTAAGGGGCATTGTGACATCATAACAGTGCACTGGTAACCCAGGTGACGGACCATTGTCTTTGATCTGCCTAAGGGGGCATTGTTACATCATAATTCTGCACGGGGTACCCAGGTAACAGACCCTTGTCTGTGATCTGCCTAAGGGGGCATTGTGACATCATAACTCTGCACTGGTCACGCAGTTGATAGACCCTTGTCTGTGATCTGCCTAATGCGGCATTGTGACATCAACACTCTGCATTGGTTACAAAGGTGAGAAACCGTTATCTGTGATCTGCGTAAGGGGGCGTTTGTGACATCGTAAATCGGCTCTTGTCACCCACATGACAGACCCTTGTCAGCGATCTGAATAATGAGTCATTGTGACATCAGAACCCTACACTGGTCACCCTGGTTACAGACCCTTGTGCGTTATCTGCCTAAGGGGACATTGTGACATCATAACTCTGCACTGGTCACCCAGCTGACAGACCCCTGTCTGTGATCTGCCTAAGGTAGCATTGTGACATCATAACTCTGCAATGGTAACCCAGGTGACAGACCCTTGTCTGTGATCTGCCTAAGGGGGCATTGTGACATCATAACTCTGCACTGGTCACCCAGGTGACAGACCCTTGTCTGTGATCTGCCTAAGGAGCAATTGTGACCACATAAGTCTGCACTGGGCACCCAGGTGACAGGACCTTGTCTGTGATCTCCCTAAGGGGGAATTGTAACATCATAACTCTGCACTCATCACCCAGCTGACAGACCCTTATCTGTGATCTGCCTAAGTGGCACTGTGACATCATAACTCTGCACTGGTCACCCTGGTGACAGACCCTTCTCTGTTATCTGCCTAAGGGGACATTGTGACATCATAATTCTGCACGGGTCACCCAGGTGTCAGACCGTTGTCTGTGATCTGCCTAAGGTGGCATTCTGACATCATAACTCTGCACTTGTCACGCAGGTAACAGACCCTTGTCTGTGATCTGCCTAAGGGGGTATTGTGACATCATAACTCTGTATTGGAAACCAAGGTGAGAGACCATTCTCTGTGATCTGCCTAAAGGGGCATTGTGACAACATAAATCTGCACTGGACACCCAGGTGACCGACCCTTGTCTGTGAACTGCCTAAGGGGGCATTGGGACTTCATAACTCTGCACTTGTTCCCCAGGTGACAGACCCTTGTCTGTGATCTGCCTCAGGGGGCATTGTGACATCATAACTCTCCACTGGTCACCCAGGAGACAGACCCTTGACTGTGAACAGCCTAAGGGGGCATTGTGACATCATAACTCTTCACTGGTCACCCTGGTGACAGATCCCTGTCCGTTATCTCCCTAAGGGGGCACTGTGACATCATAACTCTGCGCTGGTCACACAGGTGACAGACCCTTGTCTGTGATCGGCCTAAAGTGGCATTGTGATATCATAACTCTGCATTGGTCACCAAGGTGAGAAACCATTGTCTGTGATCTGCCTAAGGGGGCATTGTGACATCACAAATCTGTACTGGTCACCCACGTGACACAGCCTTGTCTGTGATCTGCTTAAGGGGGCATTGTGACATCATAACTCTCCACTGGTCACCCAGGTGACCGACCCTTGACTGTGAACTCCCTAACGGGGCACAGTGACATCATAACTCTTCACTGGTCACCCTGGTGACCGACCCTTGTCCGTTATCTGCCTAACGGGGCATTGTGACATCATAACTCTGAACTGGTCACCCTGGAGACGGACCCTTTTCTGTGAACTGCCTAAGGGGGCATTGTGACATCATAATTTTGCACGGGTCACCCAGGCGACAGACCCTTGTCTGTGATCTGCCTAAGTGTGCAATGTGACATCATAACTCTGCACTGGTCACCTAGGTGACAGACCCTTGACTGTGAACTGCCTAAGGGGGCATTGTGACATCATAACTCTTCACTGGTCACCCTGGTGACAGATCCTTGTCCGTTATCTCCCTAAGGGGGCATTGTGACATCTTAACTCTGCACTGGTCACCCAGGTGACAGACCCTTGTCTGTGAACTTCTTAAGGGGGCATTGTGACATCATAACTCTGCACTGGTCACCTAGGTGACAGACCCTTGTCTGTGATCTGCCTGAGGGGCATTGTGACATCATAAGAGTACACTGGTAACCCAGGTGACGGACCATTGTCTTTGATCTGCCTAAGGGGGCATTGTTACATTATAATTCTGCACGGGGTACCCAGGTAACAGACCCTTTTCTGTGATCTGCCTAAGGGGGCATTGTGACATCATAATTCTGCACTGGTCACGCAGTTGACGGACCCTTGTCTGTGATCTGCCTAATGCGGCATTGTGACATCATAACTCTGCATTGGTCACAAAGGTGAGAAACCATTATCTGTGATCTGCGTAAGGGGCGTTTGTGACATCGTAAATCGACTCTTGTCACCCAGGTGACACACCCTTGTCTTTGATCTGCCTAACGAGGCATTGTGACATCAGAACCCTACACTGGTCACCCTGGTGACAGGCCCTTGTCCGTTATCTGCCTAAGGGGACATTGTGACATCATAACTCTGCACTGGTCACCCAGCTGACAGACCCCTGTCTGTGATCTGCCTAAGGGGGCATTGTGACATCATAACTCTGCACTGGTCACACAGGTGACAGACCTTGTCTGTGAACTGCTTAAGGGGGCATTGTGACATCGTAATTCTGCACTTGTCTCCCAGGTGACAGACCCTTGTCTGTCATCTGCTTAAGGGGCATTGTGACATCATAACTCTGCACTCATCACCCTGGTGACAGACCCTTGTCTGTTATCTGCCTCAGGGTGCATTGTGACATCATAACTCTACACCCATCACAAATGTGTCAGACCCTTGCCTGTGATCTGCGTAAGGGTGTATTGTGACATCATAACTCTCCTCGGGTCACCCATGTGACAGGCGCTTGAATGTGATCTGCCTAAGGGGTCATTGTGACATCTTAACTCTGCACTGGTCACCCAGGAGACAGACCCTTGTCTGTGATTTGCCTAAGGGAGCATTGTGACATCATAAGTCTGCATTGGGAACCCAGGTGACAGGCCCTTGACTTTGACCTGCCTAAGTGGGCATTGTGACATCAGAACTCTGCGTTAGTCACCCTGGTGGCAGACCCTTGTCTGTTATCTGCCTAAGAGGGCATTGTGACATCATAATTCTGCATGGGGTACCCAGGTAACAGACCCTTGTCTGTGATCTGCCTAAGGGGGCATTGTGACATCATAACTCTGCACTGGTCACGCAGTTGATAGACCCTTGTCTGTGATCTGCCTAATGCGGCATTGTGACATCAAAACTCTGCATTGGTTACAAAGGTGAGAAACCATTATCTGTGATCTGCGTAAGGGGGCGTTTGTGACATCGTAAATCGGCTCTTGTCACCCACGTGACAGACCCTTGTCAGTGATCTGAATAATGAGGCATTGTGACATCAGAACCCTACACTGGTCACCCTGGTTACAGACCCTTGTGCGTTATCTGCCTAAGGGTACATTGTGACATCATAACTCTGCACTGGTCACCCAGCTGACAGACCCCTGTCTGTGATCTGCCTAAGGTAGCATTGTGACATCATAACTCTGCAATGGTAACCCAGGTGACAGACCCTTGTCTGTGATCTGCCTAAGGGGGCATTGTGACATCATAACTCTGCACTGGTCACCCAGGTGACAGACCCTTGTCTGTGATCTGCCTAAGGAGCCATTGTGACCTCATAAGTCTGCACTGGGCACCCAGGTGACAGGACCTTGTCTGTGATCTCCCTAAGGGGGAATTGTAACATCATAACTCTGCACTCATCACCCAGCTGACAGACCCTTATCTGTGATCTGCCTAAGTGGCACTGTGACATCATAACTCGGCACTGGTCACCCTGGTGACAGACCCTTCTCTGTTATCTGCCTAAGGGGGCATTGTGACATCATAATTCTGCTCGGGTCACCCAGGTGTCAGACCGTTGTCTGTTATCTGCCTAAGGTGGCATTCTGACATCATAACTCTGCACTTGTCACGCAGGTAACAGACCCTTGTCTGTAATCTGCCTAAGGGGGCATTTAGACATCATAACTCTGTATTGGAAAACAAGGTGAGAGACCATTCTCTGTGATCTGCCTAAAGGGGCGTTGTGACATAAATCTGCACTGGACACCCAGGTGACCGACCCTTGTCTGTGAACTGCCTAAGGGGGCATTGTGACTTCATAACTCTGCACTTGTACCCCGGGTGACAGACCCTTGTCTGTGATCTGCTTCAGGGGGCATTGTGACATCATAACTCTGCACTGGTCACCCAGGTGACAGACCCTTGACTGTGAACAGCCTAAGGGGGCATTGTGACATCATAACTCTTCACTGGTCACCCTGGTGACAGATCCCTGTCCGTTATCTCCCTAAGGGGGCATTGTGACATCATAACTCTGCACTGGTCACCCAGGTGACAGACCCTAGTCTGTCATCTGCCTAAAGCGGCACTGTGACATCATAACTCTGCATTGGTCACCAAGGTGAGAAACCATTGTCTGTGATCTGCCTAAGGGGGCATTGTGACATCATAAATCTGCACTGGACACCCAGGTGACACAGCCTTGTCTGTGATCTGCTTAATGGGGCATTGTGACATCATAACTCTCCACTGGTCAACCAGCTGACAGACCCTTGACTGTGAACTCCCTAACGGGGCACAGTGACATCATAACTCTTCACCGGTCACCGTGGTGACCGACCCTGGTCCGTTATCTGCCCAAAGGGGTATTGTGACATCATAACTCTGAACTGGTCACCCAGGAGACGAACCCTTTTGTGTGAACTGCCTAAGGGGACATTGTGACATGATAACTCTGCACGGGTCACCCAGGCGACAGAACCTTGTCTGTGTTCTGCCAAAGTGTGCAATGTGACATCATAACTCTGCACTGATCACCAAGGTGACATACCCTTGCCTGTGAACTGCTTAAGGGGGCATTGTGACATCATAACTCTGCACCGGTCACCTAGGTGACAGACCCTTGTCTGTGATCTGCCTAAGGGGCATTGTGACATCATAACAGTACACTGGTAACCCAGGTGACGGACCATTGTCTTTGATCTGCCTAAGGGGGCATTGTTACATCATAATTCTGCACGGGGTACCCAGGTAACAGACCCTTGTCTGTGATCTGCCTAAGGGGGCCTTGTGACATCATAATTCTGCACTGGTCACGCAGTTGACGGACCCTTGTCTGTGATCTTCCTAATGCGGCATTGTGACATCATAACTCTGCATTGGTCACAAAGGTGAGAAACCATTATCTGTGATCTGCGTAAGGGGCGTTTGTGACATCGAAAATCGGCTCTTGTCACCCAGTTGACAGACCCTTGTCTTTGATCTGCCTAACGAGGCATTGTGACATCAGAACCCTACACTGGTCACCGTGGTGACAGACCCTTGTCCGTTATCTGCCTAAGGGGACATTGTGACATCATAACTCTGCACTGGTCACCCAGCTGACAGAACCCTGTCTGTGATCTGCCTAAGGGGGCAATGTGACATCATAACTCTGCAATAGTCACCCAGGTGACACTCCCTTGTCTGTGATCTGCCTAAGGGGGCATTGTGACATCATAACTCTGCACTGGTCACCCAGGTGACAGACCCTTGTCTGTGATCTGCCTAAGGAGGCATTGTGACCTCATAAGTCTGCACTTGGCACCCAGGTGACAGGACCTTGTCTGTGATCTGCCTAAGGGGGCATTGTAACATCATAACTCTGCACTCATCACCCACATGACAGACCCTTGTCTGTG
This sequence comes from Gorilla gorilla gorilla, assembly GCF_029281585.2. Lineage (NCBI taxonomy): Eukaryota > Metazoa > Chordata > Mammalia > Primates > Hominidae > Gorilla > Gorilla gorilla. Next base: position 14,065,670 of record NC_073237.2, on the reverse strand, counting down.
ATCTGCCTAAGGGGCATTGTGACATCATAACTCGGCACTGGTCACCCTGGTGACAGACCCTTCTCTGTTATCTGCCTAAGGGGGCATTGTGACATCATAATTCTGCACGGGTCACCCAGGTGACAGACCGTTGTCTGTGATCTGCCTAAGGTGGCATTCTGACATCATAACTCTGCACTGGTCACGCAGGTAACAGACCCTTGTCTGTGATCTGCCTAAGGGGGCATTGTGACATCATAACTCTGTATTGGAAACCAAGGTGAGAGACCATTCTCTGTGATCTGCCTAAAGGGGCGTAGTGACATCATAAATCTGCACTGGACACCCAGGTGACCGACCCTTGTCTGTGAACTGCCTAAGGGGCATTGTGACTTCATAACTCTGAACTTCTACCCCAGGTGACAGACCCTTGTCTGTGATCTGCTTCAGGGGACATTGTGACATCATAACTCTCCACTAGTCACCCAGGTGACAGCCCCTTGACTGTGAACTGCCTAAAGGAGCATTTTGATATCATAACTCTTCACTGGTCACCCTGGTGACAGATCCTTCTCCGTTATCTGTCAAAGGGTGCATTGTGACATCATAAACCTGCACTGGTCACCCACGTGACAGACCCTTGTCTGTGATCTAGCTAAGGGGGCATTGTGACATCATAATTCTGCACTGGTCACACAGGTGACTGACCGTTCTCTGTGATCTTACTAAGGGGGCATTGTGACATCATAACTCTGTAATGGTCACCCAGGTGGCGGACCCTTGTCTGTGATCTGCTTAATGGGGCATTGTGACGTCATAATTCCACACTGGACACCCAGGTGACAGATGCTTGTCTGTGACCTGCCCAAGGGTGCATTGCAACATCATAACTTTGCACTGGTCACCAAGGTGACAGACCATTGTGTGTGATCAGCCTAAGGAGGCATTGTGACATCATAACTCTGCACTGGTCACCCAGGTGACATAGCCTTGTCTGTGAAATGCCGAAGGGGACATTTTGACGTCATAACTCTGCACTGTTCAACCACGTGACAGACCCTGGTCTTTGATCTGCCTAAGGGTGCATTGTGACATCGTAACTCGGCATGGGGCACCCAGGTCACAGACCCTTGTCTGTGATCGGCCTAAAGGTGCATTATCACATCATAACTCTGCTCGGGTCACCCATGTGACAGGCCCTTGAATGTGATCTGCCTAAGAGGTCATTGTGACATCTTATCTCTACACTGGTCACCCAGAAGACAGATCCTTGTCTGTGATTTGCCTAATTGGGCATTGTGACATCATAAGTCTGCACTGGGAACCCAGGTGCCAGGCCCTTGTCTTGACCTGCCCAAGTGGGCATTGTGACGTCATAACTCTGCACTGGTCACCCTGGTGGCAGACCCTTGTCTGTTATTTGCTTAAGAGGGTATTGTGACATCATAACTCTGCACGGGACACCCAGGTGACAGACCCTTGTCTTTGATCTGCCTAAGGGGGCATTGTGACATCATAAGTCTGCACTGGTCACGCAGTTGACAGACCCCTGTCTGTGATCTGCCTAATGCGGCATTGTGACATCATAACTCTGCATTGGTCACCATGGTGAGAAACCATTGTCTGTGATCTGCCTAAGGGGCAATGTGACATCATAACTCTGCACTGGTCACCCAGGTGACAGACCATTGTCTGTGAACTGCCTATGTGGGCATTGTGACATCATAACTCTGCCCTGGTCACCTATGTGATGGAACCTTCTCTGTGATTTGCCTAAGTGGCATTGTGACATCATAACTCTGCATTGGTCACCCAGGTGACAGACCCTTGTCTGTGATCTGCCTATGGGGGCGTTGTTGCATCTTAACTCTGCACTGGTCACCATGATGACAGACCCTTGTCTGTGATCTGCCTAAGGGGGCATTGTGACATCATAACAGTGCACTGGTAACCCAGGTGACCGACCCTTGTCTTTTATCTGCCTAAGGGGGCATTGTTACATCATAACTCTGCACGGGGTACCCAGGTGACAGGCCCTTGTCTGTGATCTCCCTAAGGTGGCCTTGTGACATCATAACTCTGCACTGGTCACGCAGTTGACAGACCCTTGTCTGTGATCTGCCTAATGAAGGATTGTGACATCATAATTCTGCATTGGTCACCAAGGTGAGAAGCCATTGTCTGTGATCTGCCTAAGGGGGCATTGTGACATCATAAATCTGCACTGGTCAACCAGGTGACAGACCCTTGTCTGTGAACTGCTTAAGGGGGCATTGTGACATCGTAATTCTGCACTTGTCTCCCAGGTGACAGACCCTTGTCTGTCATCTTCTTAAGGGGCATTGTGACATCATAACTCTGCACTCATCACCCAGGTGACAGACCATTGTCTGTGATCTGCCTAAGGGGCATTGTGACATCATAACTCAGCACTGGTCACCCTGGTGACAGACCCTTGTCTGTTATCTGCCTCAGGGTGCATTGTGACATCATAACTCTACACCCATCACAAATGTGTCAGACCCTTGCCTGTGATCTGCGTAAGGGTGCATTGTGACATCATAACTCTCCTCGGGTCACCCATGTGACAGGCGCTTGAATGTGATCTGCCTAAGGGGTCATTGTGACATCTTAACTCTGCACTGGTCACCCAGGAGACAGACCCTTGTCTGTGATTTGCCTAAGGGAGCATTGTGACATCATAAGTCTGCATTGGGAACCCAGGTGACAGGCCCTTGACTTTGACCTGCCTAAGTGTGCATTGTGACATCAGAACTCTGCACTAGTCACCCTGGTGGCAGACCCTTGTCTGTTATCTGCCTAAGAGGGCATTGTGACATCATAATTCTGCATGGGGTACCCAGGTAACAGACCCTTGTCTGTGATCTGCCTAAGGGGGCATTGTGACATCATAACTCTGCACTGGTCACGCAGTTGATAGACCCTTGTCTGTGATCTGCCTACTGCGGCATTGTGACATCAAAACTCTGCATTGGTTACAAAGGTGAGAAACCATTATCTGTGATCTGCGTAAGGGGGCGTTTGTGACATCGTAAATCGGCTCTTGTCACCCACGTGACAGACCCTTGTCAGCGATCTGAATAATGAGGCATTGTGACATCAGAACCCTACACTGGTCACCCTGGTTACAGACCCTTGTGCGTTATCTGCCTAAGGGGACATTGTGACATCATAACTCTGCACTGGTCACCCAGCTGACAGACCCCTGTCTGTGATCTGCCTAAGGTAGCATTGTGACATCATAACTCTGCAATGGTAACCCAGGTGACAGACCCTTGTCTGTGATCTGCCTAAGGGGGCATTGTGACATCATAACTCTGCACTGGTCACCCAGGTGACAGACCCTTGTCTGTGATCTGCCTAAGGAGCCATTGTGACCTCATAAGTCTGCACTGGGCACCCAGGTGACAGGACCTTGTCTGTGATCTCCCTAAGGGGGAATTGTAACATCATAACTCTGCACTCATCACCCAGCTGACAGACCCTTATCTGTGATCTGCCTAAGTGGCACTGTGACATCAGAACTCAGCACTGGTCACCCTGGTGACAGACCCTTCTCTGTTATCTGCCTAAGGGGGCATTGTGACATCATAATTCTGCACGGGTCACTCAGGTGTCAGACCGTTGTCTGTGATCTGCCTAAGGTGGCATTCTGACATCATAACTCTGCACTTGTCACGCAGGTAACAGACCCTTGTCTGTAATCTGCCTAAGGGGGCATTTAGACATCATAACTCTGTATTGGAAAACAAGGTGAGAGACCATTCTGTGTGATCTGCCTAAAGGGGCGTTGTGACATCTTAAATCTGCACTGGACACCCAGGTGACCGACCCTTGTCTGTGAACTGCCTAAGGGGGCATTGTGACTTCATAACTCTGCACTTGTACCCCGGGTGACAGACCCTTGTCTGTGATCTGCTTCAGGGGGCATTGTGACATCATAACTCTGCACTGGTCACCCAGGTGACAGACCCTTGACTGTGAACAGCCTAAGGGGGCATTGTGACATCATAACTCTTCACTGGTCACCCTGGTGACAGATCCCTGTCCGTTATCTCCCTAAGGGGGCATTGTGACATCATAACTCTGCACTGGTCACCCAGGTGACAGACCCTAGTCTGTCATCTGCCTAAAGCGGCACTGTGACATCATAACTCTGCATTGGTCACCAAGGTGAGAAGCCATTGTCTGTGATCTGCCTAAGGGGGCATTGTGACATCATAAATCTGCACTGGACACCCAGGTGACACAGCCTTGTCTGTGATCTGCTTAATGGGGCATTGTGACATCATAACTCTCCACTGGTCACCCAGCTGACAGACCCTTGACTGTGAACTCCCTAACGGGGCACAGTGACATCATAACTCTTCACCGGTCACCGTGGTGACCGACCCTGGTCCGTTATCTGCCCAAAGGGGTATTGTGACATCATAACTCTGAACTGGTCACCCAGGAGACGAACCCTTTTGTGTGAACTGCCTAAGGGGGCATTGTGACATCATAACTCTGCACGGGTCACCCAGGCGACAGAACCTTGTCTGTGTTCTGCCAAAGTGTGCAATGTGACATCATAACTCTGCACTTATCACCAAGGTGACATACCCTTGCCTGTGAACTGCTTAAGGGGGCATTGTGACATCATAACTCTGCACTGGTCACCTAGGTGACAGACCCTTGTCTGTGATCTGCCTAAGGGGCATTGTGACATCATAACAGTACACTGGTAACCCAGGTGACGGACCATTGTTTTTGATCTGCCTAAGGGGGCATTGTTACATCATAATTCTGCACGGGGTACCCAGGTAACAGACCCTTGTCTGTGATCTGCCTAAGGGGGCCTTGTGACATCATAATTCTGCACTGGTCACGCAGTTGACGGACCCTTGTCTGTGATCTGCCTAATGCGGCATTGTGACATCATAACTCTGATTGGTCACAAAGGTGAGAAACCATTATCTGTGATCTGCGTAAGGGGCGTTTGTGATATCGAAAATCGGCTCTTGTCACCCAGGTGACACACCCTTGTCTGTGATCTGCCTAAGGGGGCATTGTGACATCATAACTCTGCACTGGTCACCCAGGTGACAGACCCTTGTCTGTGATCTGCCTAAGGAGGCATTGTGACCTCATAAGTCTGCGCTTGGCACCCAGGTGACAGGACCTTGTCTGTGATCTGCCTAAGGGGGCATTGTAACATCATAACTCTGCATTCATCACCCACGTGACAGACCCTTGTCTGTGATCTGCCTAAGGGGCATTGTGACATCATAACTCGGCACTGGTCACCCTGGTGACAGACCCTTCTCTGTTATCTGCCTAAGGGGGCATTGTGACATCATAATTCTGCACGGGTCACCCAGGTGACAGACCGTTGTCTGTGATCTGCCTAAGGTGGCATTCTGACATCATAACTCTGCACTGGTCACGCAGGTAACAGACCCTTGTCTGTGATCTGCCTAAGGGGGCATTGTGACATCATAACTCTGTATTGGAAACCAAGGTGAGAGACCATTCTCTGTGATCTGCCTAAAGGGGCGTTGTGACATCATAAATCTGCACTGGACACCCAGGTGACCGACCCTTGTCTGTGAACTGCCTAATGGGCATTGTGACTTCATAACTCTGCACTTCTACCCCAGGTGACAGACCCTTGTCTGTGATCTGCTTCAGGGGACATTGTGACATCATAACTCTCCACTAGTCACCCAGGGGACAGACCCTTAACTGTGAACTGCCTAAAGGAGCATTTTGATATCATAACTCTTCACTGGTCACCCTGGTGACAGATCCTTCTCCGTTATCTGCCAAAGGGTGCATTGTGACATCATAAACCTGCACTGGTCACCCACGTGACAGACCCTTGTCTGTTATCTAGCTAAGGGGGCATTGTGACATCATAATTCTGCACTGGTCACCCAGGTGACAGACCGCTCTCTGTGATCTTACTAAGGGGGCATTGTGACATCATAACTCTGTAATGGTCACCCAGGTGGCAGACCCTTGTCTGTGATCTGCTTAATGGGGCATTGTGACATCATAACTCTACACTGGACACCCAGGTGACAGATGCTTGTCTGTGACCTGCCCAAGGGTGCATTGCAACATCATAACTTTGCACTGGTCACCAAGGTGATAGACCATTGTGTGTGATCAGCCTAAGGAGGCATTGTGACATCATAACTCTGCACTGGTCACCCAGGTGACATAGCCTTGTCTGTGAAATGCTGAAGGGGGCATTTTGACGTCATAACTCTGCACTGTTCGACCACGTGACAGACCCTGGTCCTTGATCTGCCTAAGGGTGCATTGTGACATCGTAACTCGGCACGGGGCACCCAGGTCACAGACCCTTGTCTGTGATCGGCCTAAAGGTGCATTGTCACATCATAACTCTGCTCGGGTCACCCATGTGACTGGCCCTTGAATGTGATCTGCCTAAGGGGTCATTGTGACATCTTATCTCTACACTGGTCACCCAGGAGAGAGATCCTTGTCGGTGATTTGCCTAATTGGGCATTGTGACATCATAAGTCTGCACTGGGAACCCAGGTGACAGGCCCTTGTCTTGACCTGCCCAAGTGGGCATTGTGACATCATAACTCTGCACTGGTCACCCTGGTGGCAGACCCTTGACTTTGATCTGCCTAAGGGGGCATTGTGACATCATAAGTCTGCACTGGTCACGCAGTTGACAGACCCCTGTCTGTGATCTGCCTAATGCGGCATTGTGACATCATAACAGTGCATTGGTCACCGTGGTGAGAAACCATTGTCTGTGAGCTGCCTAAGGGGCAATGTGACATGACAACTCTGCAGTGGTCACCAAGGTGACAGACCATTGTCTGTGATATGCCTAGGGAGGCATTGTGACATCATAACTCTGCACTGGTTGCCCAGGTGACAGACCATTGTCTGTGAACTGCTTAAGTGGGCATTGTGACATCATAACTCTGCCCTGGTCACCTAGGTGATGGAACCTTGTCTGTGATCTGCCTAAGTGGCATTGTGACATCATAACTCTGCATTGGTCACCCAGGTGACAGACCCTTGTCTGTGATCTGCCTATGGGGGCGTTGTTGCATCTTAACACTGCACTGGTCACCATGATGACAGACCCTTGTCTGTGATCTGCCTAAGGGGGCATTGTGACATCATAACAGTGCACTGGTAACCAAGGTGACTGTCCCTTGTCTTTTATCTGCCTAAGGGGGCATTGTTACATCATAACTCTGCACGGGGTACCCATGTGACAGGCCCTTGTCTGTGATCTCCCTAAGGTGTCCTTGTGACATCATAACTCTGCACTGGTCAAGCAGTTGACAGACCCTTGTCTGTGATCTGCCTAATGAAGCATTGTGACATCATAATTCTGCATTGGTCACCAAGGTGAGAAACCATTGTCTGTGATCTGCCTAAGGGGGCGTTGTGACATCATAAATCTGCACTGGTCACCCAGGTGACAGACCCTTGACTGTGAACTGCCTAAAGGAACATTGTGATATCATAACTCTTCACTGGTCACCCTGGTGACAGATCCTTCTCCGTTATCTGCCAAAGGGTGCATTGTGACATCATAAACCTGCACTGGTCACCCACGTGACAGACCCTTGTCTGTTATCTAGCTAAGGGGGCATTGTGACATCATAATTCTGCACTGGTCACCCAGGTGACAGACCGTTCTCTGTGATCTTACTAAGGGGGCATTGTGACATCATAACTCTGTAATGGTCACCCAGGTGGCCGACCCTTGTCTGTGATCTGCTTAATGGGGCATTGTGACATCATAACTCTACACTGGACACCCAGGTGACAGATGCTTGTCTGTGACTTGCCCAAGGGTGCATTGCAACATCATAACTTTGCACTGGTCACCAAGGTGACAGACCATTGTGTGTGATCAGCCTAAGGAGGCATTGTGACATCATAACTCTGCACTGGTCAGCCAGGTGACATAGCCTTGTCTGTGAAAAGCCGAAGGGGGCATTTTGACGTCATAACTCTGCACTGGACACCCTGGTGGCAGACCCTTGACTTTGATCTGCCTAAGGGGGCATTGTGACATCATAACTCTGCACTGGTCACCCTGGTGGCAGACCCTTGACTTTGATCTGCCTAAGGGGGCATTGTGACATCATAAGTCTGCACTGGTAACGCAGTTGACAGACCACTGTCTGTGATCTGCCTAATGCGGCATTGTGACATCATAACTCTGCATTGGTCACCGTGGTGAGAAACCATTGTCTGTGATCTGCCTAAGGGGCAATGTGACATCATAACTCTGCAGTGGTCACCAAGGTGTCAGACCATTGTCTGTGATATGCCTAGGGAGGCACTGTGACATCATAACTCTGCACTGGTCGCCCAGGTGACAGACCATTGTCTGTGAACTGCCTAAGTGGGCATTTTGACATCATAACTCTGCCCTGGTCACCTAGGTGATGGAACCTTCTCTGTGATCTGCCTAAGTGGCATTGTGACATCATAACTCTGCATTGGTCACCCAGGTGACAGACCCTTGTCTGTGATCTGCCTATGGGGGCGTTGTTGCATCTTAACTCTGCACCGGTCACCATGATGACAGACCCTTGTCTGTGATCTGCCTATGGGGGCATTGTGACATCATAACAGTGCACTGGTAACCCAGGTGACCGACCCTTGTCTTTTATCTGCCTAAGGGGGCATTGTTACATTATAACTCTGCACGGGGTACCCAGGTGACAGGCCCTTGTCTGTGATCTCCCTAAGGTGGCCTTGTGACATCATAACTCTGCACTGGTCACGCAGTTGACAGACCCTTGTCTGTGATCTGCCTAATGAAGCATTGTGACATCATAATTCTGCATTGGTCACCTAGGTGAGAAACCATTGTCTGTGATCTGCCTAAGGGGGCGTTGTGACATCATAAATCTGCACTGGTCAACCAGGTGACAGACCCTTGTCTGTGAACTGCTTAAGGGGGCATTGTGACATCGTAATTCTGCACTTGTCTCCCAGGTGACAGACTCTTGTCTGTCATCTGCTTAAGGGGCATTGTGACATCATTACGCTGCACTCATCATCCAGGTGAGAGACCATTGTCTGTGATCTGCCTAAGGGGCATTGTGACATCATAACTCGGCACTGGTCACCCTGGTGACAGACCCTTGTCTGTTATCTGCCTCAGGGTGCATTGTGACATCATAATTCTACACCCATCACAAATGTGTCAGACCCTTGCCTGTGATCTGCGTAAGGGTGCATTGTGACATCATAACTCTGCTCGGGTCACCCATGTGACAGGCGCTTGAATGTGATGTGCCTAAGGGGTCATTGTGACATCTTAACTCTGCACTGGTCACCCAGGAGACAGACCCTTGTCTGTGATTTGCCTAAGGGAGCATTGTGACATCATAAGTCTGCATTGGGAACCCAGGTGACAGGCCCTTGACTTTGACCTGCCTAAGTGGACATTGTGACATCAGAACTCTGCACTAGTCACCCTGGTGGCAGACCCTTGTCTGTTATCTGCCTAAGAGGGCATTGTGACATCATAACTCTGCACTGGTCACCCTGGTGGCAGACCCTTGACTTTGATCTGCCTAAGGGGGCATTGTGACATCATAAGTCTGCACTGGTAACGCAGTTGACAGACCACTGTCTGTGATCTGCCTAATGCGGCATTGTGACATCATAACTCTGCATTGGTCACCGTGGTGAGAAACCATTGTCTGTGATCTGCCTAAGGGGCAATGTGACATCATAACTCTGCAGTGGTCACCAAGGTGTCAGACCATTGTCTGTGATATGCCTAGGGAGGCACTGTGACATCATAACTCTGCACTGGTCGCCCAGGTGACAGACCATTGTCTGTGAACTGCCTAAGTGGGCATTGTGACATCATAACTCTGCCCTGGTCACCTAGGTGATGGAACGTTCTCTGTGATCTGCCTAAGTGGCATTGTGACATCATAACTCTGCATTGGTCACCCAGGTGACAGACCCTTGTCTGTGATCTGCCTATGGGGGCGTTGTTGCATCTTAACTCTGCACTGGTCACCATGATGACAGACCCTTGTCTGTGATCTGCCTATGGGGGCATTGTGACATCATAACAGTGCACTGGTAACCCAGGTGACCGACCCTTGTCTTTTATCTGCCTAAGGGGGCATTGTTACATTATAACTCTGCACGGGGTACCCAGGTGACAGGCCCTTGTCTGTGATCTCCCTAAGGTGGCCTTGTGACATCATAACTCTGCACTGGTCACGCAGTTGACAGACCCTTGTCTGTGATCTGCCTAATGAAGCATTGTGACATCATAATTCTGCATTGGTCACCTAGGTGAGAAACCATTGTCTGTGATTTGCCTAAGGGGGCGTTGTGACATCATAAATCTGCACTGGTCAACCAGGTGACAGACCCTTGTCTGTGAACTGCTTAAGGGGGCATTGTGACATCGTAATTCTGCACTTGTCTCCCAGGTGACAGACTCTTGTCTGTCATCTGCTTAAGGGGCATTGTGACATCATTACGCTGCACTCATCATCCAGGTGAGAGAGCATTGTCTGTGATCTGCCTAAGGGGCATTGTGACATCATAACTCGGCACTGGTCACCCTGGTGACAGACCCTTGTCTGTTATCTGCCTCAGGGTGCATTGTGACATCATAATTCTACACCCATCACAAATGTGTCAGACCCTTGCCTGTGATCTGCGTAAGGGTGCATTGTGACATCATAACTCTGCTCGGGTCACCCATGTGACAGGCGCTTGAATGTGATGTGCCTAAGGGGTCATTGTGACATCTTAACTCTGCACTGGTCACCCAGGAGACAGACCCTTGTCTGTGATTTGCCTAAGGGAGCATTGTGACATCATAAGTCTGCATTGGGAACCCAGGTGACAGGCCCTTGACTTTGACCTGCCTAAGTGGACATTGTGACTTCAGAACTCTGCACTAGTCACCCTGGTGGCAGACCCTTGTCTGTTATCTGCCTAAGAGGGCATTGTGACATCATAACTCTGCACTGGTCACCCTGGTGGCAGACCCTTGACTTTGATCTGCCTAAGGGGGCATTGTGACATCATAAGTCTGCACTGGCCAAGCAGTTGACAGACCACTGTCTGTGATCTGCCTAATGCGGCATTGTGACATCATAACTCTGCATTGGTCACCGTGGTTAGAAACCATTGTCTGTGATCTGCCTAAGGGGCAATGTGACATCATAACTCTGCAGTGGTCACCAAGGTGTCAGACCATTGTCTGTGATATGCCTAGGGAGGCACTGTGACATCATAACTCTGCACTGGTCGCCCAGGTGACAGACCATTGTCTGTGAACTGCCTAAGTGGGCATTGTGACATCATAACTCTGCCCTGGTCACCTAGGTGATGGAACGTTCTCTGTGATCTGCCTAAGTGGCATTGTGACATCATAACTCTGCATTGGTCACCCAGGTGACAGACCCTTGTCTGTGATCTGCCTATGGGGGCGTTGTTGCATCTTAACTCTGCACTGGTCACCATGATGACAGACCCTTGTCTGTGATCTGCCTATGGGGGCATTGTGACATCATAACAGTGCACTGGTAACCCAGGTGACCGACCCTTGTCTTTTATCTGCCTAAGGGGGCATTGTTACATTATAACTCTGCACGGGGTACCCAGGTGACAGGCCCTTGTCTGTGATCTCCCTAAGGTGGCCTTGTGACATCATAACTCTGCACTGGTCACGCAGTTGACAGACCCTTGTCTGTGATCTGCCTAATGAAGGATTGTGACATCATAATTCTGCATTGGTCAACTAGGTGAGAAACCATTGTCTGTGATCTGCCTAAGGGGGCGTTGTGACATCATAAATCTGCACTGGTCAACCAGGTGACAGACCCTTGTCTGTGAACTGCTTAAGGGGGCATTGTGACATCGTAATTCTGCACTTGTCTCCCAGGTGACAGACTCTTGTCTGTCATCTGCTTAAGGGGCATTGTGACATCATTACGCTGCCCTCATCATCCAGGTGAGAGACCATTGTCTGTGATCTGCCTAAAGGGCATTGTGACATCATAACTCGGCACTGGTCACCCTGGTGACAGACCCTTGTCTGTTATCTGCCTCAGGGTGCATTGTGACATCATAATTCTTCACCCATCACAAAAGTGTCAGACCCTTGCCTGTGATCTGCGTAAGGGTGCATTGTGACATCATAACTCTGCTCGGGTCACCCATGTGACAGGCGCTTGAATGTGATGTGCCTAAGGGGTCATTGTGACATCTTAACTCTGCACTGGTCACCCAGGAGACAGACCCTTGTCTGTGATTTGCCTAAGGGAGCATTGTGACATCATAAGTCTGCATTGGGAACCCAGGTGACAGGCCCTTGACTTTGACCTGCCTAAGTGGACATTGTGACATCAGAACTCTGCACTAGTCACCCTGGGGGCAGACCTTTGTCTGTTATCTGCCCAAGAGGGCATTGTGACATCATAACTCTGCACGGGACACCCAGGTGACACACCCTTGTCTTTGATCTGCCTAAGGGGGCATTGTGACATCATCAGTCTGCACTGGTCAAGCAGTTGACAGACCCTTGTCTGTGAACAGTCTAATGCGGCATTGTGACATCATAACTCTGCATTGGTCACCATGGTGAGAAACCATTGTCTGTGATCTGCCTAAGGGGGCAATGTGACATCATAACTCTGCACTGGTCACCAAGGTGACAGACCATTGTCTGTGATCTGCCTAAGGGGCATTGTGACATCATAACTCTGCACTGGCCACGCAGGAAACAGAACCTTGTCTGTGATCTGCCTAAGGGGGAATTGTGACATCATAACTCTGCATTGGTCACCAAGGTGAGAGACCATTGTCTGTGGTCTGCCTAAAGGGGGGTTGTGACATCATAAATCTGCACTGGACACCCGGTTACAGACCCTTGTCTGTGAACTGCCTAAGGGTGCATTGTGACTTCATAACTCTGCACTTGTCCCCCAGGTGATAGACCCTTGTCTGTGATCTGCTTAAGGGGGCATTGTGACATCATAACTCTCCACTGGTCACCCAGGTGACAGACCCTTGACTGTGAACTGCCTAACGGGGCATTGTGACATCATAACTTTTCACTGCTCACCCTGGTGACAGATCCATTTCCGTTATCTGCCTAAGGGGTCATTGTGACATCATAAGCCTGCACTCATCAACAATGTGACAGTCCCTTGTCTGTGATCTGCCTAAGGGGGCATTGTGACATCGTAACTCTGCACTGGTCACCCAGGTGACAGACCATTGGCTGTGATCTGCCTAAGAAGGCATTGTGACATCATAACTCTGCATTGGTCACCAACGTGAGAAACCATTGTCTGTGATCTCCCTAAGGGGGCGTTGTGACATCATAAGTCTGCACTGGTCACACAGGTGACAGACCTTGTCTGTGAACTGCTTAAGGGGCATAGGGACATCATAATTCTGCACTTGTCTCCCAGGTGACAGACCCTTGTCTTTGATCTGCTTAAGGGGGCATTTTGACATCATAACTCTCCAGTGGTCTCTAAGGTGACAGACCATTGTCTGTGATCTGCCTAAAGAGGCATTGTGACATGAGAACACTACACTGGTCACCCAGGTGACAGACCCTTGACTGAACTGCCTAAAGGAGCATTGTGATATCATAACTCTTCACTGGTCACCCTGGTGACAGATCCTTCTCCGTTATCTGCCAAAGGGTGCATTGTGACATCATAAACCTGCACTGGTCACCCACGTGACAGACCCTTGTCTGTGATCTAGCTAAGGGGGCATTGTGACATCATAATTCTGCACTGGTCACCCAGGTGACAGACCGTTCTCTGTGATCTTACTAAGGTGGCATTGTCTCATCATAACTCTGTAATGGTCACCCAGGTGGCAGACCCTTGTCTGTGATCTGCTTAATGGGGCATTGTGACATCATAACTCTACACTGGACACCCAGGTGACAGATGCTTGTCTGTGACCTGCCCAAGGGTGCATTGCAACATCATAACTTTGCACTGGTCACCAAGGTGACAGACCATTGTGTGTGATCAGCCTAAGGAGGCATTGTGACATCATAACTCTGCACTGGTCACCCAGGTGACATAGCCTTGTCTGTGAAATGCTGAAGGGGGCATTTTGACGTCATAACTCTGCACTGTTCAACCATGTGACAGACCCTGGCCTTTTATCTGCCTAAGGGTGCATTGTGACATCGTAACTCGGCACGGGGCACCCAGGTCACAGACCCTTGTCTGTGATCGGCCTAAAGGTGCATTGTCACATCATAACTCTGCTCGGGTCACCCATGTGACAGGCCCTTGAATGTGATCTGCCTAAGGGGTCATTGTGACATCTTATCTCTACACTGGTCACCCAGGGGACAGATCCTTGTCTGTGATTTGCCTAATTGGGCATTGTGACATCATAAGTCTGCACTGGGAACCCAGGTGACAGGCCCTTGTCTTGACCTGCCCAAGTGGGCATTGTGACATCATAACTCTGCACTGGTCACCCTGGTGGCAGACCCTTGTGTGTTATCTGCCTTAGAGGGTATTGTGACATCACAACTCTGCACGGGACACCCAGGTGACAGACCCTTGTCTTTGATCTGCCTAAGGGGGCATTGTGACATCATAAGTCTGCACTGGTCACGCAGTTGACAGACCCCTGTCTGTGATCTGCCTAATGCGGCATTGTGACATCATAACTCTGCATTGGTCACCATGGTGAGAAACCATTGTCTGTGATCTGCCTAAGGGGCAATGTGACATCATAACTCTGCAGTGGTCACCAAGGTGACAGACCATTGTCTGTGATATGCCTAAGTGGCATTGTGACATCATAACTCTGCTCTGGTCACCTAGGTGATGGAACCTTGTCTGTGATCTGCCTAAGTGGCATTGTGACATCATAACTCTGCATTGGTCACCCAGGTGACAGACCCTTGTCTGTGATCTGCCTATGGGGGCGTTGTTGCATCTTAACTCTGCACTGGTCACCATGATGACAGACCCTTGTCTGTGATCTGCCTAAGGGGGCATTGTGACATCATAACAGTGCACTGGTAACCCAGGTGACCGACCCTTGTGTTTTATCTGCCTAAGGGGGCATTGTTACATCATAACTCTGCACGGGGTACCCATGTGACAGGCCCTTGTCTGTGATCTCCCTAAGGTGTCCTTGTGACATCATAACTCTGGACTGGCCAAGCAGTTGACAGACCCTTGTCTGTGATCTGCCTAATGAAGGATTGTGACATCATAATTCTGCATTGGTCACCAAGGTGAGAAACCATTGTCTGTCATCTGCCTAAGGGGGCGTTGTGACATCATAAATCTGCACTGGTCACCCAGGTGACAGACCCTTGACTGTGAACTGCCTAAAGGAGCATTGTGATATCATAACTCTTCACTGGTCACCCTGGTGGCAGATCCTTCTCCGTTATCTGCCAAAGGGTGCATTGTGACATCATAAACCTGCACTGGCCACCCACGTGACAGACCCTTGTCTGTGATCTAGCTAAGGGGGCATTGTGACATCATAATTCTGCACTGGTCACCCAGGTGACAGACCGTTCTCTGTGATCTTACTAAGGGGGCATTGTGACATCATTACTCTGTAATGGTCACCCAGGTGGCAGACCCTTGTCTGTGATCTGCTTAATGGGGCATTGTGACATCATAACTCTACACTGGACACCCAGGTGACAGATGTTTGTCTGTGACCTGCCCAAGGGTGCATTGCAACATCATAACTTTGCACTGGTCACCAAGGTGACAGACCATTGTGTGTGATCAGCCTAAGGAGGCATTGTGACATCATAACTCTGCACTGGTCACCCAGGTGACATAGCCTTGTCTGTGAAATGCCGAAGGGGGCATTTTGACGTCATAACTCTGCACTGTTCGACCACGTGACAGACCCTGGTCCTTGATCTGCCTAAGGGTGCATTGTGACATCGTAACTCGGCACGGGGCACCCAGGTCACAGACCCTTGTCTGTGATCGGCCTAAAGGTGCATTGTCACATCATAACTCTGCTCGGGTCACCCATGTGACAGGCCCTTGAATGTGATCTGCCTAAGGGGTCATTGTGACATCTTATCTCTATACTGGTCACCCAGGAGACAGATCCTTGTCTGTGATTTGCCTAATTGGGCATTGTGACATCATAAGTCTGCACTGGGAACCCAGGTGACAGGCCCTTGTCTTGACCTGCCCAAGTGGGCATTGTGACATCATAACTCTGCACTGGTCACCCTGGTGGCAGACCCTTGTCTTTGATCTGCCTAAGGGGGCATTGTGACATCATAAGTCTGCACTGGTCACGCAGTTGACAGACCCCTGTCTGTGATCTGCCTAATGCGGCATTGTGACATCATAACTCTGCATTGGTCACCGTGGTGAGAAACCATTGTCTGTGATCTGCCTAAGGGGCAATGTGACATCATAACTCTGCAGTGGTCACCAAGGTGACAGACCATTGTCTGTGATATGCCTAGGGAGGCATTGTGACATCATATCTCTGCACTGGTCGCCCAGGTGACAGACCATTGTCTGTGAACTGCCTAAGTGGGCATTGTGACATCATAACTCTGCCCTGGTCACCTAGGTGATGGAACCTTGTCTGTCATCTGCCTAAAGCGGCACTGTGACATCATAACTCTGCATTGGTCACCAAGGTGAGAAACCATTGTCTGTGATCTGCCTAAGGGGGCATTGTGACATCATAAATCTGCACTGGACACCCAGGTGACACAGCCTTGTCTGTGATCTGCTTAATGGGGCATTGTGACATCATAACTCTCCACTGGTCACCCAGCTGACAGACCCTTGACTGTGAACTCCCTAACGGGGCACAGTGACATCATAACTCTTCACCGGTCACCGTGGTGACCGACCATGGTCTGTTATCTGCCTAAAGGGGTATTGTGACATCATAACTCTGAACTGGTCACCCAGGAGACGAACCCTTTTGTGTGAACTGCCTAAGGGGGCATTGTGACATCATAACTCTGCATGGGTCACCCAGGCGACAGAACCTTCTCTGTGTTCTGCCAAAGTGTGCAATGTGACATCATAACTCTGCACTGATCACCAAGGTGACATACCCTTGCCTGTGAACTGCTTAAGGGGGCATTGTGACATCATAACTCTGCACCGGTCACCTAGGTGACAGACCCTTGTCTGTGATCTGCCTAAGGGGCATTGTGACATCATAACAGTACACTGGTAACCCAGGTGACGGACCATTGTTTTTGATCTGCCTAAGGGGGCATTGTTACATCATAATTCTGCACGGGGTACCCAGGTAACAGACCCTTGTCTGTGATCTGCCTAAGGGGGCCTTGTGACATCATAATTCTGCACTGGTCACGCAGTTGATGGACCCTTGTCTGTGATCTGCCTAATGCGGCATTGTGACATCATAACTCTGCATTGGTCACAAAGGTGAGAAACCATTATCTGTGATCTGCGTAAGGGGCGTTTGCGACATCGTAAATCGGCTCTTGTCACCCAGGTGACAGACCCTTGTCTGTGATCTGCCTAAGGGGGCATTGTGACATCATAACAGTGCACTGGTAACCCAGGTGACCGACCCTTGTCTTTTATCTGCCTAAGGGGGCATTGTTACATCATAACTCTGCACGGGGTACCCAGGTGACAGGCCCTTGTCTGTGATCTCCCTAAGGTGGCCTTGTGACATCATAACTCTGCACTGGTCACGCAGTTGACAGACCCTTGTCTGTGATCTGCCTAATGAAGCATTGTGACATCATAATTCTGCATTGGTCACCAAGGTGAGAAACCATTGTCTGTGATCTGCCTAAGGGGGCGTTGTGACATCATAAATCTGCACTGGTCAACCAGGCGACAGACCCTTGTCTGTGAACTGCTTAAGGGGCCATTGTGACATCGTAATTCTACACTTGTCTCCCAGGTGACAGACCCTTGTCTGTCATCTGCTTAAGGGGCATTGTGACATCATAACTCTGCACTCATCACCCAGGTGACAGACCATTGTCTGTGATCTGCCTAAGGGGCATTGTGACATCATAACTCGGCAATGGTCACCGTGGTGACAGACCCTTGTCTGTTATCTGCCTCAGGGTGCATTGTGACATCATAATTCTACACCCATCACAAATGTGTCAGACCCTTGCCTGTGATCTGCGTAAGGGTGCATTGTGACATCATAACTCTGCTCGGGTCACCCATGTGACAGGCGCTTGAATGTGATCTGCCTAAGAGGTGATTGTGACATCTTAACTCTGCACTGGTCACCCAGGAGACAGACCCTTGTCTGTGATTTGCCTAAGGGATCATTGTGACATCATAAGTCTGCATTGGGAACCCAGGTGACAGGCCCTTGACTTTGACCTGCCTAAGTGGGCATTGTGACATCAGAACTCTGCACTAGTCACCCTGGTGGCAGACCCTTGTCTGTTATCTGCCTAAGAGGGCATTGTGACATCATAACTCTGCACGGGACACCCAGGTGACACACCCTTGTCTTTGATCTGCCTAAGGGGGCATTGTGACATCATCAGTCTGCACTGGTCAAGCAGTTGACAGACCCTTGTCTGTGAACAGTCTAATGCGGCATTGTGACATCATAACTCTGCATTGGTCACCATGGTGAGAAACCATTGTCTGTGATCTGCCTAAGGGGGCAATGTGACATCATAACTCTGCACTGGTCACCAAGGTGACAGACCATTGTCTGTGATCTGCCTAAGGGGCATTGTGACATCATAACTCTGCACTGGTCACGCAGGTAACAGAACCTTGTCTGTGATCTGCCTAAGGGGGAATTGTGACATCATAACTCTGCATTGGTGACCAAGGTGAGAGACCATTGTCTGTGATCTGCCTGAAGGGGGGTTGTGACATCATAAATCTGCACTGGACACCCGGTTACAGACCCTTGTCTGTGAACTGATTAAGGGTGCATTGTGACTTCATAACTCTGCACTTGTCACCCAGGTGATAGACCCTTGTCTGTGATCTGTTTAAGGGGGCATTGTGAAATCATAACTCTCCATTGGTCACCCAGGTGACAGACCCTTGACTGTGAACTGCCTATCGGGGCACTGTGACATCATAAATTTTCACTGCTCATCCTGGTGACAGATCCTTTTCCGTTATCTGCCTAAGGGGTCATTGTGACATCATAACCCTGCACTCGTCAACAAGGTGACAGTCCTTTGTCTGTGATCTGCCTAAGGGGGCATTGTGACATCGTAACTCTGCACTGGTCACCCAGGTGACAGACCATTGGCTGTGATCTGCCTAAGAAGGCATTGTGACATCATAACTCTGCATTGGTCACCAACGTGAGAAACCATTGTCTGTGATCTCCCTAAGGGGGCATTGTGACATCATAAGTCTGCACTGGTCACACAGGTGACAGACCTTGTCTGTGAACTGCTTAAGGGGCATAGGGACATCATAACTCTGCACTTGTCTCCCAGGAGACAGACCCTTGTCTTTGATCTGCTTAAGGGGGCATTTTGACATCATAACTCTCCAGTGGTCTCTAAGGTGACAGACCATTGTCTGTGATCTGCCTAAAGAGGCATTGTGACATCAGAACTCTTCACTGGTCACCCAGGTGACAGACCCTTGACTGAACTGCCTAAAGGAGCATTGTGATATCATAACTCTTCACTGGTCACCCTGGTGACAGATCCTTCTCCGTTATCTGCCAAAGGGTGCATTGTGACATCATAAACCTGCACTGGTCACCCACGTAACAGACCTTTGTCTGTGATCTAGCTAAGGGGGCATTGTGACATCATAATTCTGCACTGGTCACCCAGGTGACAGACCATTCTCTGTGATTTTACTAAGGGGGCTTTGTGACATCATAACTCTGTAATGGTCACCCAGGTGGCAGACCCTTGTCTGTGATCTGCTTAATGGGGCATTGTGACATCATAACTCTACACTTTACACCCAGGTGACAGATGTTTGTCTGTGACCTGCCCAAGGGTGCATTGCAACATCATAACTTTGCACTGGTCACCAAGGAGACCGACCATTGTTTGTGTTCAGCCTAAGGAGGCATTGTGACATCATAACTCTGCACTGGTCACCCAGGTGACATAGCCTTGTCTGTGAAATGCCGAAGGGGGCATTTTGATGTCATAACTCCGCACTGTTCAACCATGTGACAGACCCTGGCCTTTGATCTGCCTAAGGGTGCATTGTGACATCGTAACTCGGCACGGGGCACCCAGGTCACAGACCCTTGTCTGTGATCGGCCTAAAGGTGCATTGTCACATCATAACTCTGCTCGGGTCACCCATGTGACAGGCCCTTGAATGTGATCTGCCTAAGGGGTCATTGTGACATCTTATCTCTACACTGGTCACCCAGGAGACAGATCCTTGTCTGTGATTTGCCTAATTGGGCATTGTGACATCATAAGTCTGCACTGGGAACCCAGGTGACAGGCCCTTGTCTTGACCTGCCCAAGTGGGCATTGTGACATCATAACTCTGCATTGGTCACCCAGGTGACAGACCCTTGTCTGTGATCTGCCTATGGGGGCGTTGTTGCATCTTAACTCTGCACTGGTCACCATGATGACAGACCCTTGTCTGTGATCTGCCTAAGGGGGCATTGTGACATCATAACAGTGCACTGGTAACCCAGGTGACCGACCCTTGTCTTTTATCTGCCTAAGGGGGCATTGTTACATCATAACTCTGCACGGGGTACCCATGTGACAGGCCCTTGTCTGTGATCTCCCTCAGGTGTCCTTGTGACATCATAACTCTGCACTGGTGAAGCAGTTGACAGACCCTTGTCTGTGATCTGCCTAATGAAGCATTGTGACATCATAATTCTGCATTGGTCACCAAGGTGAGAAACCATTGTCGGTGATCTGCCTAAGGGGGCGTTGTGACATCATAAATCTGCACTGGTCAACCAGGTGACAGACCCTTGTCTGTGAACTGCTTAAGGGGGCATTGTGACATCGTAATTCTGCACTTGTCTCCCAGGTGACAGACCCTTGTCTGTCATCTGCTTAAGGGGCATTGTGACATCATAACTCTGCACTCATCACCCAGGTGACAGACCATTGTCTGTGATCTGCCTAAGGGGCATTGTGACATCATAATTCTACACCCATCACAAATGTGTCAGACCCTTGCCTGTGATCTGCGTAAGGGTGCATTGTGACATCATAACTCTGCTCGGGTCACCCATGTGACAGGCGCTTGAATGTGATGTGCCTAAGGGGTCATTGTGACATCTTAACTCTGCACTGGTCACCCAGGAGACAGACCCTTGTCTGTGATTTGCCTAAGGGAGCATTGTGACATCATAAGTCTGCATTGGGAACCCAGGTGACAGGCCCTTGACTTTGACCTGCCTAAGTGGACATTGTGACATCAGAACTCTGCACTAGTCACCCTGGTGGCAGACCCTTGTCTGTTATCTGCCTAAGAGGGCATTGTGACATCATAACTCTGCACTGGTCACCCTGGTGGCAGACCCTTGACTTTGATCTGCCTAAGGGGGCATTGTGACATCATAAGTCTGCACTGGTAACGCAGTTGACAGACCACTGTCTGTGATCTGCCTAATGCGGCATTGTGACATCATAACTCTGCATTGGTCACCGTGGTGAGAAACCATTGTCTGTGATCTGCCTAAGGGGCAATGTGACATCATAACTCTGCAGTGGTCACCAAGGTGTCAGACCATTGTCTGTGATATGCCTAGGGAGGCACTGTGACATCATAACTCTGCACTGGTCGCCCAGGTGACAGACCATTGTCTGTGAACTGCCTAAGTGGGCATTGTGACATCATAACTCTGCCCTGGTCACCTAGGTGATGGAACGTTCTCTGTGATCTGCCTAAGTGGCATTGTGACATCATAACTCTGCATTGGTCACCCAGGTGACAGACCCTTGTCTGTGATCTGCCTATGGGGGCGTTGTTGCATCTTAACTCTGCACTGGTCACCATGATGACAGACCCTTGTCTGTGATCTGCCTATGGGGGCATTGTGACATCATAACAGTGCACTGGTAACCCAGGTGACCGACCCTTGTCTTTTATCTGCCTAAGGGGGCATTGTTACATTATAACTCTGCACGGGGTACCCAGGTGACAGGCCCTTGTCTGTGATCTCCCTAAGGTGGCCTTGTGACATCATAACTCTGCACTGGTCACGCAGTTGACAGACCCCTGTCTGTGATCTGCCTAATGCGGCATTGTGACATCATAACTCTGCATTGGTCACCATGGTGAGAAACCATTTTCTGTGATCTGCCTAAGGGGCAATGTGACATCATAACTCTGCAGTGGTCACCAAGGTGACAGACCATTGTCTGTGATATGCCTAAGGAGGCATTGTGACATCATAACTCTGCACTGGTCGCCCAGGTGACAGACCATTGTCTGTGAACTGCCTAAGTGGGCATTGTGACATCATAACTCTGCCCTGGTCACCTAGGTGATGGAACCTTGTCTGTGATCTGCCTAAGTGGCATTGTGACATCATAACTCTGCATTGGTCACCCAGGTGACAGACCCTTGTCTGTGATCTGCCTATGGGGGCGTTGTTGCATCTTAACTCTGCACCGGTCACCATGATGACAGACCCTTGTCTGTGATCTGCCTAAGGGGGCATTGTGACATCATAACAGTGCACTGGTAACCCAGGTGAACGACCCTTGTCTTTTATCTGCCTAAGGGGGCATTGTTACATCATAACTCTGCACGGGGTACCCAGGTGACAGGCCCTTGTCTGTGATCTCCCTAAGGTGGCCTTGTGACATCATAACTCTGCACTGGTCACGCAGTTGACAGACCCTTGTCTGTGATCTGCCCAATGAAGCATTGTGACATCATAATTCTGCATTGGTCACCAAGGTGAGAAACCATTGTCTGTGATCTGCCTAAGGGGGCGTTGTGACATCATAAATCTCCACTGGTCAACCAGGTGACAGACCCTTGTCTGTGAACTGCTTAAGGGGGCACTGTGACATCGTAATTCTGCACTTGTCTCCCAGGTGACAGACCCTTGTCTGTCATCTGCTTAAGGGGCATTGTGACATCATAACTCTGCACTCATCACCCAGGTGACAGACCATTGTCTGTGATCTGCCTAAGGGGCATTGTGACATCATAACTCGGCACTGGTCACCCTGGTGACAGACCCTTGTCTGTTATCTGCCTCAGGGTGCATTGTGACATCATAATTCTACACCCATCACAAATGTGTCAGACCCTTGCCTGTGATCTGCGTAAGGGTGCATTGTGACATCTTAACTCTGCTCGGGTCACCCATGTGACAGGCGCTTGAATGTGATCTGCCTAAGAGGTGATTGTGACATCTTAACTCTGCACTGGTCACCCAGGAGACAGACCCTTGTCTGTGATTTGCCTAAGGGAGCATTGTGACATCATAAGTCTGCATTGGGAACCCAGGTGACAGGCCCTTGACTTTGACCTGCCTAAGTGGGCATTGTGACATCAGAACTCTGCACTAGTCACCCTGGTGGCAGACCCTTGTCTGTTATCTGCCTAAGAGGGCATTGTGACATCATAACTCTGCACGGGACACCCAGGTGACACACCCTTGTCTTTGATCTGCCTAAGGGGGCATTGTGACATCATCAGTCTGCACTGGTCAAGCAGTTGACAGACCCTTGTCTGTGAACAGTCTAATGCGGCATTGTGACATCATAACTCTGCATTGGTCACCATGGTGAGAAACCATTGTCTGTGATCTGCCTAAGGGGGCAATGTGACATCATAACTCTGCACTGGTCACCAAGGTGACAGACCATTGTCTGTGATCTGCCTAAGGGGCATTGTGACATCATAACTCTGCACTGGTCACGCAGGTAACAGAACCTTGTCTGTGATCTGCCTAAGGGGGAATTGTGACATCATAACTCTGCATTGGTCACCAAGGTGAGAGACCATTGTCTGTGATCTGCCTAAAGGGGGGTAGTGACATCATAAATCTGCACTGGACACCCGGTTACAGACCCTTGTCTGTGAACTGCCTAAGGGTGCATTGTGATTTCATAACTCTGCACTTGTCCCCCAGGTGATAGACCCTTGTCTGTGATCTGCTTAAGGGGGCATTGTGACATCATAACTCTCCACTGGTCACCCAGGTGACAGACCCTTGACTGTGAACTGCCTATCGGGGCATTGTGACATCATAAATATTCACTGCTCACCCTGGTGACAGATCCTTTTCCGTTATCTGCCAAAGGGATCATTGTGACATCATAACCCTGCACTCATCAACAAGGTGACAGTCCCTTGTCTGTGATCTGCCTAAGGGGGCATTGTGACATCGTAACTCTGCACTGGTCACCCAGGTGACAGACCATTGGCTGTGATCTGCCTAAGAAGGCATTGTGACA
Source organism: Gorilla gorilla gorilla (assembly GCF_029281585.2). Taxonomy (NCBI): domain Eukaryota; kingdom Metazoa; phylum Chordata; class Mammalia; order Primates; family Hominidae; genus Gorilla; species Gorilla gorilla. Next base: position 14,041,273 of record NC_073237.2, on the reverse strand, counting down.
TCATAACTCTGCATTGGTCACCAACGTGAGAAACCATTGTCTGTGATCTCCCTAAGGGGGCGTTGTGACATCATAAGTCTGCACTGGTCACACAGGTGACAGACCTTGTCTGTGAACTGCTTAAGGGGCATAGGGACATCATAATTCTGCACATGTCTCCCAGGTGACAGACCCTTGTCTTTGATCTGCTTAAGGGGCATTTTGACATCATAATTCTCCAGTGGTCTCTAAGGTGACAGACCATTGTCTGTGATCTGCCTAAAGAGGCATTGTGACATCAGAACTCTACACTGGTCACCCAGGTGACAGACCCTTGACTGAACTGCCTAAAGGAGCATTGTGATATCATAACTCTTCACTGGTCACCCTGGTGACAGATCCTTCTCCGTTATCTGCCAAAGGGTGCATTGTGACATCATAAACCTGCACTGGTCACCCACGTGACAGACCTTTGTCTGTGATCTAGCTAAGGGGGCATTGTGACATCATAATTCTGCACTGGTCACCCAGGTGACAGACCATTCTCTGTGATTTTACTAAGGGGGCATTGTGACATCATAACTCTGTAATGGTCACCCAGGTGGCAGACCCTAGTCTGTGATCTGCTTAATGGGGCATTGTGACATCATAACTCTACACTTTACACCCAGGTGACAGATGTTTGTCTGTGACCTGCCCAAGGGTGCATTGCAACATCATAGCTTTGCACTTGTCACCAAGGTGACCGACCATTGTTTGTGATCAGCCTAAGGAGGCATTGTGACATTATAACTCTGCACTGGTCACCCAGGTGACATAGCCTTGTCTGTGAAATGCCGAAGGGGGCATTTTGATGTCATAACTCCGCACTGTTCAACCATGTGACAGACCCTGGCCTTTGATCTGCCTAAGGGTGCATTGTGACATCGTAACTCGGCACGGGGCACCAAGGTCACAGACCCTTGTCTGTGATCGGCCTAAAGGTGCATTGTCACATCATAACTCTGATCGGGTCACCCATTTGACAGGCCCTTGAATGTGATCTGCCTAAGGGGTCATTGTGACATCTTATCTCTACACTGGTCACCCAGGAGACAGATCCTTGTCTGTGATTTGCCTAATTGGGCATTGTGACATCATAAGTCTGCACTGGGAACCCAGGTGACAGGCCCTTGTCTTGACCTGCCCAAGTGGGCATTGTGACATCATAACTCTGCATTGGTCACCCAGGTGACAGACCCTTGTCTGTGATCTGCCTATGGGGGCGTTGTTGCATCTTAACTCTGCACTGGTCACCATGATGACAGACCCTTGTCTGTGATCTGCCTAAGGGGGCATTGTGACATCATAACAGTGCACTGGTAACCCAGGTGACCGACCCTTGTCTTTTATCTGCCTAAGGGGGCATTGTTACATCATAACTCTGCACGGGGTACCCATGTGACAGACCCTTGTCTGTGATCTCCCTTAGGGGTCCTTGTGACATCATAACTCTGCACTGGTCAAGCAGTTGACAGACCCTTGTCTGTGATCTGCCTAATGAAGCATTGTGACATCATAATTCTGCATTGGTCACCAAGGTGAGAAACCATTGTCTGTGATCTGCCTAAGGGGGCGTTGTGACATCATAAATCTGCACTGGTCAACCAGGTGACAGACCCTTGTCTGTGAACTGCTTAAGGGGGCATTGTGACATCGTAATTCTGCACTTGTCTCCCAGGTGACAGACCCTTGTCTGTCATCTGCTTAAGGGGCATTGTGACATCATAACTCTGCACTCATCACCCAGGTGACAGACCATTGTCTGTGATCTGCCTAAGGGGCATTGTGACATCATAACTCGGCACTGGTCACCCTGGTGACAGATCCTTCCCCGTTATCTGCCAAAGGGTGCATTGTGACATCATAAACCTGCACTGGTCACCCACGTGACAGACCCTTGTCTGTGATCTTGCAAAGGGGGCATTGTGACATCATAATTCTGCACTGGTCACCCATGTGACAGACCGTTCTCTGTGATCTTACTAAGGGGGCATTGTTACATCATAACTCTGCACGGGGTACCCAGGTGACAGGCCCTTGTCTGTGATCTCCCTAAGGTGGCCTTGTGACATCATAACTCTGCACTGGTCACGCAGTTGACAGACCCTTGTCTGTGATCTGCCTAATGAAGCATTGTGACATCATAATTCTGCATTGGTCACCAAGGTGAGAAACCATTGTCTGTGATCTGCCTAAGGGGGCGTTGTGACATCACAAATCTGCACTGGTCAACCAGGTGACAGACCCTTGTCTGTGATCTGCCTAAGGGGGCATTGTGACATCGTAACTCTGCACTGGTCACCCAGGTGACAGACCATTGGCTGTGATCTGCCTAAGAAGGCATTGTGACATCATAACTCTGCATTGGTCACCAACGTGAGAAACCATTGTCTGTGATCTCCCTAAGGGGGCATTGTGACATCATAAGTCTGCACTGGTCACACAGGTGACAGACCTTGTCTGTGAACTGCTTAAGGGGCATAGGGACATCATAACTCTGCACTTGTCTCCCAGGAGACAGACCCTTGTCTTTGATCTGCTTAAGGGGGCATTTTGACATCATAACTCTCCAGTGGTCTCTAAGGTGACAGACCATTGTCTGTGATCTGCCTAAAGAGGCATTGTGACATCAGAACTCTTCACTGGTCACCCAGGTGACAGACCCTTGACTGAACTGCCTAAAGGAGCATTGTGATATCATAACTCTTCACTGGTCACCCTGGTGACAGATCCTTCTCCGTTATCTGCCAAAGGGTGCATTGTGACATCATAAACCTGCACTGGTCACCCACGTAACAGACCTTTGTCTGTGATCTAGCTAAGGGGGCATTGTGACATCATAATTCTGCACTGGTCACCCAGGTGACAGACCATTCTCTGTGATTTTACTAAGGGGGCTTTGTGACATCATAACTCTGTAATGGTCACCCAGGTGGCAGACCCTTGTCTGTGATCTGCTTAATGGGGCATTGTGACATCATAACTCTACACTTTACACCCAGGTGACAGATGTTTGTCTGTGACCTGCCCAAGGGTGCATTGCAACATCATAACTTTGCACTGGTCACCAAGGAGACCGACCATTGTTTGTGATCAGCCTAAGGAGGCATTGTGACATCATAACTCTGCACTGGTCACCCAGGTGACATAGCCTTGTCTGTGAAATGCCGAAGGGGTCATTTTGATGTCATAACTCCGCACTGTTCAACCATGTGACAGACCCTGGCCTTTGATCTGCCTAAGGGTGCATTGTGACATCGTAACTCGGCACGGGGCACCCAGGTCACAGACCCTTGTCTGTGATCGGCCTAAAGGTGCATTGTCACATCATAACTCTGCTCGGGTCACCCATGTGACAGGCCCTTGAATGTGATCTGCCTAAGGGGTCATTGTGACATCTTATCTCTACACTGGTCACCCAGGAGACAGATCCTTGTCTGTGATTTGCCTAATTGGGCATTGTGACATCATAAGTCTGCACTGGGAACCCAGGTGACAGGCCCTTGTCTTGACCTGCCCAAGTGGGCATTGTGACATCATAACTCTGCATTGGTCACCCAGGTGACAGACCCTTGTCTGTGATCTGCCTATGGGGGCGTTGTTGCATCTTAACTCTGCACTGGTCACCATGATGACAGACCCTTGTCTGTGATCTGCCTAAGGGGGCATTGTGACATCATAACAGTGCACTGGTAACCCAGGTGACCGACCCTTGTCTTTTATCTGCCTAAGGGGGCATTGTTACATCATAACTCTGCACGGGGTACCCATGTGACAGGCCCTTGTCTGTGATCTCCCTCAGGTGTCCTTGTGACATCATAACTCTGCACTGGTGAAGCAGTTGACAGACCCTTGTCTGTGATCTGCCTAATGAAGCATTGTGACATCATAATTCTGCATTGGTCACCAACGTGAGAAACCATTGTCGGTGATCTGCCTAAGGGGGCGTTGTGACATCATAAATCTGCACTGGTCAACCAGGTGACAGACCCTTGTCTGTGAACTGCTTAAGGGGGCATTGTGACATCGTAATTCTGCACTTGTCTCCCAGGTGACAGACCCTTGTCTGTCATCTGCTTAAGGGGCATTGTGACATCATAACTCTGCACTCATCACCCAGGTGACAGACCATTGTCTGTGATCTGCCTAAGGGGCATTGTGACATCATAACTCGGCACTGGTCACCCTGGTCACAGATCCTTCTCCGTTATCTGCCAAATGGTGCATTGTGACATCATAAACCTGCACTGGTCACCCACGTGACAGACCCTTGTCTGTGATCTTGCAAAGGGGGCATTGTGACATCATAATTCTGCACTGGTCACCCATGTGACAGACCGTTCTCTGTGATCTTACTAAGGGGGCATTGTGACATCATAACTCTGTAATGGTACCCAGGTGGCAGACCCTTGTCTGTGATCTGCTTAATGGGGCATTGTGACATCATAACTCTACACTGGACACCCAGGTGACAGATGCTTGTCTGTGACCTGCCCAAGGGTGCATTGCAACATCATAACTTAGCACTGGTCACCAAGGTGACAGACCATTGTGTGTGATCAGCCTAAGGAGGCATTGTGACATCATAACTCTGCACTGGTCACCCAGGTGACATAGCCTTGTCTGTGAAATGCCGAAGGGGGCATTTTGACGTCATAACTCTGCACTGTTCGACCACGTGACAGACCCTGGTCCTTGATCTGCCTAAGGGTGCATTGTGACATCGTAACTCGGCACGGGGCACCCAGGTCACAGACCCTTGTCTGTGATCGGCCTAAAGGTGCATTGTCACATCATAACTCTGCTCGGGTCACCCATGTGACAGGCCCTTGAATGTGATCTGCCTAAGGGGTCATTGTGACATCTTATCTCTATACTGGTCACCCAGGAGACAGATCCTTGTCTGTGATTTGCCTAATTGGGCATTGTGACATCATAAGTCTGCACTGGGAACCCAGGTGACAGGCCCTTGTCTTGACCTGCCCAAGTGGGCATTGTGACATCATAACTCTGCACTGGTCACCCTGGTGGCAGACACTAGTCTTTGATCTGCCTAAGGGGGCATTGTGACATCATAAGTCTGCACTGGTCACGCAGTTGACAGACCCCTGTCTGTGATCTGCCTAATGCGGCATTGTGACATCATAACTCTGCATTGGTCACCATGGTGAGAAACCATTTTCTGTGATCTGCCTAAGGGGCAATGTGACATCATAACTCTGCAGTGGTCACCAAGGTGACAGACCTTTGTCTGTGATATGCCTAAGGAGGCATTGTGACATCATAACTCTGCACTGGTCGCCCAGGTGACAGACCATTGTCTGTGAACTGCCTAAGTGGGCATTGTGACATCATAACTCTGCCCTGGTCACCTAGGTGATGGAACCTTGTCTGTGATCTGCCTAAGTGGCATTGTGACATCATAACTCTGCATTGGTCACCCAGGTGACAGACCCTTGTCTGTGATCTGCCTATGGGGGCGTTGTTGCATCTTAACTCTGCACCGGTCACCATGATGACAGACCCTTGTCTGTGATCTGCCTAAGGGGGCATTGTGACATCATAACAGTGCACTGGTAACCCAGGTGAACGACCCTTGTCTTTTATCTGCCTAAGGGGGCATTGTTACATCATAACTCTGCACGGGGTACCCAGGTGACAGGCCCTTGTCTGTGATCTCCCTAAGGTGGCCTTGTGACATCATAACTCTGCACTGGTCACGCAGTTGACAGACCCTTGTCTGTGATCTGCCCAATGAAGCATTGTGACATCATAATTCTGCATTGGTCACCAAGGTGAGAAACCATTGTCTGTGATCTGCCTAAGGGGGCGTTGTTACATCATAAATCTCCACTGGTCAACCAGGTGACAGACCCTTGTCTGTGAACTGCTTAAGGGGGCATTGTGACATCGTAATTCTGCACTTGTCTCCCAGGTGACAGACCCTTGTCTGTCATCTGCTTAAGGGGCATTGTGACATCATAACTCTGCACTCATCACCCAGGTGACAGACCATTGTCTGTGATCTGCCTAAGGGGCATTGTGACATCATAACTCGGCACTGGTCACCCTGGTGACAGACCCTTGTCTGTTATCTGCCTCAGGGTGCATTGTGACATCATAATTCTACACCCATCACAAATGTGTCAGACCCTTGCCTGTGATCTGCGTAAGGGTGCATTGTGACATCTTAACTCTGCTCGGGTCACCCATGTGACAGGCGCTTGAATGTGATCTGCCTAAGAGGTGATTGTGACATCTTAACTCTGCACTGGTCACCCAGGAGACAGACCCTTGTCTGTGATTTGCCTAAGGGAGCATTGTGACATCATAAGTCTGCATTGGGAACCCAGGTGACAGGCCCTTGACTTTGACCTGCCTAAGTGGGCATTGTGACATCAGAACTCTGCACTAGTCACCCTGGTGGCAGACCCTTGTCTGTTATCTGCCTAAGAGGGCATTGTGACATCATAACTCTGCACGGGACACCCAGGTGACACACCCTTGTCTTTGATCTGCCTAAGGGGGCATTGTGACATCATCAGTCTGCACTGGTCAAGCAGTTGACAGACCCTTGTCTGTGAACAGTCTAATGCGGCATTGTGACATCATAACTCTGCATTGGTCACCATGGTGAGAAACCATTGTCTGTGATCTGCCTAAGGGGGCAATGTGACATCATAACTCTGCACTGGTCACCAAGGTGACAGACCATTGTCTGTGATCTGCCTAAGGGGCATTGTGACATCATAACTCTGCACTGGTCACGCAGGTAACAGAACCTTGTCTGTGATCTGCCTAAGGGGGAATTGTGACATCATAACTCTGCATTGGTCACCAAGGTGAGAGACCATTGTCTGTGATCTGCCTAAAGGGGGGTTGTGACATCATAAATCTGCACTGGACACCCGGTTACAGACCCTTGTCTGTGAACTGCCTAAGGGTGCATTGTGACTTCATAACTCTGCACTTGTCCCCCAGGTGATAGACCCTTGTCTGTGATCTGCTTAAGGGGGCATTGTGACATCATAACTCTCCACTGGTCACCCAGGTGACAGACCCTTGACTGTGAACTGCCTATCGGGGCATTGTGACATCATAAATTTTCACTGCTCACCCTGGTGACAGATCCTTTTCCGTTATCTGCCAAAGGGATCATTGTGACATCATAACCCTGCACTCATCAACAAGGTGACAGTCCCTTGTCTGTGATCTGCCTAAGGGGGCATTGTGACATCGTAACTCTGCACTGGTCACCCAGGTGACAGACCATTGGCTGTGATCTGCCTAAGAAGGCATTGTGACATCATAACTCTGCATTGGTCACCAACGTGAGAAACCATTGTCTGTGATCTCCCTAAGGGGGCGTTGTGACATCATAAGTCTGCACTGGTCACACAGGTGACAGACCTTGTCTGTGAACTGCTTAAGGGGCATAGGGACATCATAATTCTGCACATGTCTCCCAGGTGACAGACCCTTGTCTTTGATCTGCTTAAGGGGGCATTTTGACATCATAATTCTCCAGTGGTCTCTAAGGTGACAGACCATTGTCTGTGATCTGCCTAAAGAGGCATTGTGACATCAGAACTCTACACTGGTCACCCAGGTGACAGACCCTTGACTGAACTGCCTAAAGGAGCATTGTGATATCATAACTCTTCACTGGTCACCCTGGTGACAGATCCTTCTCCGTTATCTGCCAAAGGGTGCATTGTGACATCATAAACCTGCACTGGTCACCCACGTGACAGACCTTTGTCTGTGATCTAGCTAAGGGGGCATTGTGACATCATAATTCTGCACTGGTCACCCAGGTGACAGACCATTCTCTGTGATTTTACTAAGGGGGCATTGTGACATCATAACTCTGTAATGGTCACCCAGGTGGCAGACCCTAGTCTGTGATCTGCTTAATGGGGCATTGTGACATCATAACTCTACACTTTACACCCAGGTGACAGATGTTTGTCTGTGACCTGCCCAAGGGTGCATTGCAACATCATAGCTTTGCACTTGTCACCAAGGTGACCGACCATTGTTTGTGATCAGCCTAAGGAGGCATTGTGACATTATAACTCTGCACTGGTCACCCAGCTGACATAGCCTTGTCTGTGAAATGCCGAAGGGGGCATTTTGATGTCATAACTCCGCACTGTTCAACCATGTGACAGACCCTGGCCTTTGATCTGCCTAAGGGTGCATTGTGACATCGTAACTCGGCACGGGGCACCAAGGTCACAGACCCTTGTCTGTGATCGGCCTAAAGGTGCATTGTCACATCATAACTCTGATCGGGTCACCCATTTGACAGGCCCTTGAATGTGATCTGCCTAAGGGGTCATTGTGACATCTTATCTCTACACTGGTCACCCAGGAGACAGATCCTTGTCTGTGATTTGCCTAATTGGGCATTGTGACATCATAAGTCTGCACTGGGAACCCAGGTGACAGGCCCTTGTCTTGACCTGCCCAAGTGGGCATTGTGACATCATAACTCTGCATTGGTCACCCAGGTGACAGACCCTTGTCTGTGATCTGCCTATGGGGGCGTTGTTGCATCTTAACTCTGCACTGGTCACCATGATGACAGACCCTTGTCTGTGATCTGCCTAAGGGGGCATTGTGACATCATAACAGTGCACTGGTAACCCAGGTGACCGACCCTTGTCTTTTATCTGCCTAAGGGGGCATTGTTACATCATAACTCTGCACGGGGTACCCATGTGACAGACCCTTGTCTGTGATCTCCCTTAGGGGTCCTTGTGACATCATAACTCTGCACTGGTCAAGCAGTTGACAGACCCTTGTCTGTGATCTGCCTAATGAAGCATTGTGACATCATAATTCTGCATTGGTCACCAAGGTGAGAAACCATTGTCTGTGATCTGCCTAAGGGGGCGTTGTGACATCATAAATCTGCACTGGTCAACCAGGTGACAGACCCTTGTCTGTGAACTGCTTAAGGGGGCATTGTGACATCGTAATTCTGCACTTGTCTCCCAGGTGACAGACCCTTGTCTGTCATCTGCTTAAGGGGCATTGTGACATCATAACTCTGCACTCATCACCCAGGTGACAGACCATTGTCTGTGATCTGCCTAAGGGGCATTGTGACATCATAACTCGGCACTGGTCACCCTGGTGACAGATCCTTCCCCGTTATCTGCCAAAGGGTGCATTGTGACATCATAAACCTGCACTGGTCACCCACGTGACAGACCCTTGTCTGTGATCTTGCAAAGGGGGCATTGTGACATCATAATTCTGCACTGGTCACCCATGTGACAGACCGTTCTCTGTGATCTTACTAAGGGGGCATTGTTACATCATAACTCTGCACGGGGTACCCAGGTGACAGGCCCTTGTCTGTGATCTCCCTAAGGTGGCCTTGTGACATCATAACTCTGCACTGGTCACGCAGTTGACAGACCCTTGTCTGTGATCTGCCTAATGAAGCATTGTGACATCATAATTCTGCATTGGTCACCAAGGTGAGAAACCATTGTCTGTGATCTGCCTAAGGGGGCGTTGTGACATCACAAATCTGCACTGGTCAACCAGGTGACAGACCCTTGTCTGTGAACTGCTTAAGGGGGCATTGTGACATCGTAATTCTACACTTGTCTCCCAGGTGACAGACCCTTGTCTGTCATCTGCTTAAGGGGCATTGTGACATCATTACTCTGCACTCATCACCCAGGTGACAGACCATTGTCTGTGATCTCCCTAAGGGGCATTGTGACATCATAACTCGGCACTGGTCACCCTGGTGACAGACCCTTGTCTGTTATCTGCCTCAGGGTGCATTGTGACATCATAATTCTACACCCATCACAAAAGTGTCAGACCCTTGCCTGTGATCTGCGTAAGGGTGCATTGTGACATCTTAACTCTGCTCGAGTCACCCATGTGACAGGCGCTTGAATGTGATCTGCCTAAGCGGTGATTGTGACATCTTAACTCTGCACTGGTCACCCAGGAGACAGACCCTTGTCTGTGATTTGCCTAAGGGAGCATTGTGACATCATAAGTCTGCATTGGGAACCCAGGTGACAGGCCCTTGACTTTGACCTGCCTAAGTGGGCATTGTGACATCAGAACTCTGCACTAGTCACCCTGGTGGCAGACCCTTGTCTGTTATCTGCCTAAGAGGGCATTGTGACATCATAACTCTGCACGGGACACCCAGGTGACACACCCTTGTCTTTGATCTGCCTAAGGGGGCATTGTGACATCATCAGTCTGCACTGGTCAAGCAGTTGACAGACCCTTGTCTGTGAACAGTCTAATGTGGCATTGTGACATCATAACTCTGCATTGGTCACCATGGAGAGAAACCGTTGTCTGTGATCTGCCTAAGGGGGCAATGTGACATCATAACTCTGCACTGGTCACCAAGGTGACAGACCATTGTCTGTGATCTGCCTAAGGGGCATTGTGACATCATAACTCTGCACTGGTCACGCAGGTAACAGAACCTTGTCTGTGATCTGCCTAAGGGGGAATTGTGACATCATAACTCTGCATTGGTCACCAAGGTGAGAGACCATTGTCTGTGATCTGCCTAAAGGGGGTTGTGACATCATAAATCTGCACTGGACACCCGGTTACAGACCCTTGTCTGTGAACTGCCTAAGGGTGCATTGTGACTTCATAACTCTGCACTTGTCCCCCAGGTGATAGACCCTTGTCTGTGATCTGCTTAAGGGGCATTGTGACATCATAACTCTCCACTGGTCTCCCAGGTGACAGACCCTTGACTGTGAACTGCCTAACGGGGAATGTGACATCATAACTTTTCACTGCTCACCCTGGTGACACATCCTTTTCCGTTATCTGCCTAAGGGGTCATTGTGACATCATAAACCTGCACTCGTCAACAAGGTGACAGTCCCTTGTCTGTAATCTGCCTAAGGGGGCTTTGTGACATCGTAACTCTGCACTGGTCACCCAGGTGACAGACCATTGGCTGTGATCTGCCTAAGAAGGCATTGTGACATCATAACTCTGCATTGGTCACCAACGTGAGAAACCATTGTCTGTGTTCTCCCTAAGGGGGCGTTGTGACATCATAAGTCTGCACTGGTCACACAGGTGACAGACCTTGCCTGAGAACTGCTTAAGGGGCATAGGGACATCATAACTCTGCACTTGTCTCCCAGGTGACAGACCCTTGTCTTTGATCTGCTTAAGGGGGCATTTTGACATCATAACTCTCCAGTGGTCTCTAAGGTGAAAGACCATTGTCTGTGATCTGCCTAAATAGGCATTCTGACATCAGAACTCTACACTGGTCACCCAGGTGACAGACCCTTGACTGAACTGCCTAAAGGAGCATTGTGATATCATAACTCTTCACTGGTCACCCTGGTGACAGATCCTTCTCCGTTATCTGCCAAAGGGTGCATTGTGACATCATAAACCTGCACTGGTCACCCACGTGACAGACCCTTGTCTGTGATCTAGCTAAGGGGGCATTGTGACATCATAATTCTGCACTGGTCACCCAGGTGACAGACCATTCTCTGTGATCTTACTTAGGGGGCATTGTGACATCATAACTCTGTAATGGTGACCCAGGTGGCAGACCCTTGTCTGTGATCTGCTTAATGGGGCATTGTGACGTCATAACTCTACACTTTACACCCAGGTGACAGATGTTTGTCTGTGACCTGCCCAAGGGTGCATTGCAACATCATAACTTTGCACTGGTCACCAAGGTTTCAGACCATTGCTTGTGATCAGCCTAAGGAGGCATTGTGACATCATAACTCTGCACTGGTCACCCAGGTGACATAGCCTTGTCTTTGAAATGCCGAAGGGGGCATTTTGATGTCAAAACTCTGCACTGTTCAACCACGTGACAGACCCTGGCCTTTGATCTGCCTAAGAGTGCATTGTGACATCGTAACTCGGCACGGGGAACCCAGGTCACAGACCCTTGTCTGTGATCGGCCTAAAGATGCATTGTCACATCATAACTCTGCTCGGGTCACCCATGTGACAGGCCCTTGAATGTGATCTGCCTAAGGGGCATTGTGACATCTTATCTCTACACTGGTCACCCAGGAGACAGATCATTGTCCGTGATTTGCCTTATTGGGCATTGTGACATCATAAGTCTGCACTGGGAACCCAGGTGACAAGCCCTTGTCTTGACCTGCCCAAGTGGGCATTGTGACATCATAACTCTGCACTGGTCACCCTGGTGTCAGACCCTTGTCTGTTATCTGCCTAATAGGGTTTTGTGACATCATAACTCTGCACGGGACACCCAGGTGACAGACCCTTGTCTTTGATCTGCCTAAGGGGGCATTGTGACATCATAAGTCTGCACTGGTCACGCAGTTGACAGACCCCTGTCTGTGATCTGCCTAATGCGGCATTGTGACATCATAACTCTACATTGGTCACCATGGTGAGAAACCATTGTCTGTGATCTGCCTAAGGGGCAATGTGACATCATAACTCTGCAGTGGTCACCAAGGTGACAGACCATTGTCTGTGATATGCCTAAGGCGGCATTGTGACATCATAACTCTGCACTGGTCACTGAGGTGACAGACCATTGTCTGTGAACTGCCTAAGTGGGCAATGTGACATCATAATTCTGCCCTGGTCACCTAGGTGAGAGACCATTGTCCGTGATCTGCCTAAAGGGGGGTTGTGACATCATAACTCTGCACTGGTCACCCTGGTGGCAGACCCTTGTCTGTTATCTGCCTAAGGGGGCATTGTGACATCATAACTCTGCACGGGACACCAAGGTGACAGACCCTTGTCTTTGATCTGCCTAAGGGGGCATTGTGACATCATAAGTCTGCACTGGTCACGCGGTTGACAGACCCCTGTCTGTGATCTGCCTAAGGGGCAATGTGATATCATAACTCTGCACTGGTCACCCACGTGACAGACCATTGTCTGTGAACTGCCTAAGTGGGCATTGTGACATCATAACTCTGCCCTGGTCACCTAGGTGATGGAACCTTGTCTGTGATCTGCCTAAGTGGCATTGTGACATCATAAATCTGCATTGGTCACACAGGTGACAGACCCTTGTCTGTGATCTGCCTATGGGGGCGTTGTTGCATCTTAACTCTGCACTGGTCACCATGATGACAGACCCTTGACTGTGATCTGCCTAAGGGGGCATTGTGACATCATAACAGTGCACTGGCAACCCAGGTGACCGACCCTTGTCTTTTATCTGCCTAAGGGGGCATTGTTACATCATAACTCTGCAAGGGGTACCCATGTGACAGGCCCTTGTCTGTGATCTCCCTAAGGTGGCCTTGTGACATCATAACTCTGCACTGGTCACGCAGTTGACAGACCCTTGTCTGTGATCTGCCTAATGAAGCCTTGTGACATCATAATTCTGCATTGGTCACCAAGGTGAGAAACCATTGTCTGTGATCTGCCTAAGGGGGGGTTGTGACATCATAAATCTGCACTGGTCAACCAGGTGACAGACCCTTGTCTGTGAACTGCTTAAGGGGGCATTGTGACATTGTAATTCTGCACTTGTCTCCCAGGTGACAGACCCTTGTCTGTCATCTGCTTAAGGGGCATTGTTACATCATAACTCTGCACTCATCACCCAGGTGACAGACCATTGTCTGTGATCTGCCTAAGGGGCATTGTGACATCATAACTTGGCACTGGTCTCCCTGGTGACAGACCCTTGTCTTTTATCTGCCTCAGGGTGAATTGTGACATCGTAATTCTACACCCATCACAAATGTGTCACCCCTTGCCTGTGATCTGCCCAATTGGGCATTGTGACATCATAACTCTGCACTGGTCACCCTGGTGGCAGACCCTTGTCTGTTATCTGCCTAAGAGGGTATTGTGACATCATAACTCTGCACAGGACACCCAGGTGACAGACCCTTGTCTTTGATCTGCCTAAGGGGGCATTGTGACATCATAAGTCTGCACTGGTCACGCAGTTGACAGACCCCTGTCTGTGATCTGCCTAATGCGGCATTGTGACATCATAACTCTGCATTGGTCACCATGGTGAGAAACCATTGTCTGTGATCTGCCTAAGGGGCAATGTGACATCATAACTCTGCAGTGGTCACCAAGGTGACAGACCATTGTCTGTGATATGCCTAAGGAGGCATTGTGACATCATAACTCTGCACTGGTTGCCCAGGTGACAGACCATTGTCTGTGAACTGTCTAAGTGGGCATTGTGTCATCAAAACTGCGCCCTGGTCACGTAGGTGATGGAACCTTGTCTGTGATCTGCCTAAGTGGCATTGTGACATCATAACTCTGCACTGGTCACGCAGTTGACAGACCCTTGTCTGTGATCTGCCTATGGGGGCGTTGTTGCACCTTAACTCTGCATTGGTCACCAAGGTGAGAAACCATTGTCTCTGAACTGCCTAAGGGGGCATTGTGACATCATCAGTCTGCACTGGTCAAGCAGTTGACAGACCCTTGTCTGTGAACAGTCTAATGCGGCATTGTGACATCATAACCCTGCATTGGTCACCATGGTGAGAAACCATTGTCTGTGATCTGCCTAAGGGGGTAATGTGACATCATAACTCTGCACTGGTCACCAAGGTGACAGACCATTGTCTGTGATCTGCCTAAGGGGCATTGTGACATTATAACTCTGCACTGGTCACGCAGGTAACAGAACCTTGTCTGTGATCTGCCTAAGGGGGAATTGTGACATCATAACTCTGCATTGGTCACCAAGGTGAGAGACCATTGTCTGTGATCTGCCTAAAGGGGGGTTGTGACATCATAAATCTGCACTGGACACCCGGTTACAGACCCTTGTCTGTGAACTGCCTAAGGGTGCATTGTGACTTCATAACTCTGCACTTGTCCCCCAGGTGATAGACCCTTGTCTGTGATCTGCTTAAGGGGGCATTGTGACATCATAACTTTCCACTGGTCACCCAGGTGACAGACCCTTGACTGTGAACTGCCTAACGGGGCATTGTGACATCATAACTTTTCACTGCTCACCCTGGTGACAGATCCTTTTCCGTTATCTGCCTAAGGGGTCATTGTGACATCATAACCCTGCACTCGTCAACAAGGTGACAGTCCCTTGTCTGTGATCTGCCTAAGGGGGCATTGTGACATCGTAACTCTGCACTGGTCCTTCAGGTGACAGACCATTGGCTGTGATCTGCCTAAGAAGGCATTGTGACATCATAACTCTGCATTGGTCACCAACGTGAGAAACCATTATCTGTGATCTCCCTAAGGGGGCGTTGTGACATCATAAGTCTGCACTGGTCACACAGGTGACAGACCTTGTCTGTGAACTGCTTAAGGGGCATAGGGACATCATAACTCTGCACTTGTCTCCCAGGTGACAGACCCTTGTCTTTGATCTGCTTAAGGGGGCATTTCGACATCATAACTCTCCAGTGGTCTCTGAGGTGACAGACCATTGTCTGTGATTTGCCTAAAGAGGCATTGTGACATCTGAACTCTACACTGGTCACCCAGGTGACAGACCCTTGACTGTGAACTGTCTAAAGGAGCATTGGGATATCATAACTCTTCACTGGTCACCCTGGTGACAGATCCTTCTCCGTTATCTGCCAAAGGGTGCATTGTGACATCATAAACCTGCACAGGTCACCCACGTGACTGACCCTTGTCTGTGATCTAGCTAAGGGGGCATTGTGACATCATAATTCTGCACTGGTCACCCAGGTGACAGACCGTTCTCTGTGATCTTACTAAGGGGGCATTGTGACATCATAACTCTGTAATGGTCACCCAGGTGGCAGACCCTTGTCTGTGATCTGCTTAATGGGGCATTGTGACATCATAACTTTACACTGGACACCCATGTGACAAATGCTTGTCTGTGACCTGCCCAAGGGTGCATTGCAACATCATAACTTTGCACTGGTCACCAAGGTGACAGACCATTGTGTGTGATCAGCCTAACGAGGCATTGTGACATCATAACTCTGCACTGGTCACCCAGGTGACATAGCCTTGTCTGTGAAATGCCGAAGGGGGCATTTTGACGTCATAACTCTGCACTGTTCGACCACGTGACAGACCCTGGTCCTTGATCTGCCTAAGGGTGCATTGTGACATCGTAACTCGGCACGGGGCACCCAGGTCACAGACCCTTGTCTGTGATCGGCCTAAAGGTGCATTGTAACATCATAACTCTGCTCGGGTCACCCATGTGACAGGCCCTTGAATGTGATCTGCCTAAGGGGTCATTGTGACATCTTATCTCTACACTGGTCACCCAGGAGACAGATCCTTGTCTGTGATTTGCCTAATTGGGCATTGTGACATCATAAGTCTGCACTGTGAACCCAGGTGACAGGCCCTTGTCTTGACCTGCCCAAGTGGGCATTGTGACATCATAACTCTGCACTGGTCACCCTGGTGGCAGACCCTTGTCTGTTATCTGCCTAAGGGGGCATTGTGACATCATAACTCTGCACGGGACACCCAGGTGACAGACCCTTGTCTTTGATCTGCCTAAGGGGGCATTGTGACATCATAAGTCTGCACTGGTCACGCAGTTGACAGACCCCTGTCTGTGATCTGCCCAATGCGGCATTGTGGCATCATAACTCTGCACTGGTCACGCAGTTGACAGACCCTTGTCTGTGATCTGCCTAATGAAGCATTGTGACATCATAATTCTGCATTGGTCACCAAGGTGAGAAACCATTGTCTGTGATCTGCCTAAGGGGGCGTTGTGACATCATAAGTCTGCACTGGTCAACCAGGTGACAGACCCTTGTCTGTGAACTGCTTAAGGGGGCATTGTGACATCGTAATTCTGCACTTGTCTCCCAGGTGACAGACCCTTGTCTGTCATCTTCTTAAGGGGCATTGTGACATCATTACTCTGCACTCACCACCCAGGTGACAGACCATTGTCTGTGATCTGCCTAAGGGGCATTGTGACATCATAACTCTGCACTGGTCACCCAGGTGACATAGCCTTGTCTGTGAAATGCCGAAGGGGGCATTTTGACGTCATAACTCTGCACTGTTCGACCACGTGACAGACCCTGGTCCTTGATCTGCCTAAGGGTGCATTGTGACATCGTAACTCGGCACGGGGCACCCAGGTCACAGACCCTTGTCTGTGATCGGCCTAAAGGTGCATTGTAACATCATAACTCTGCTCGGGTCACCCATGTGACAGGCCCTTGAATGTGATCTGCCTAAGGGGTCATTGTGACATCTTATCTCTACACTGGTCACCCAGGAGACAGATCCTTGTCTGTGATTTGCCTAATTGGGCATTGTGACATCATAAGTCTGCACTGTGAACCCAGGTGACAGGCCCTTGTCTTGACCTGCCCAAGTGGGCATTGTGACATCATAACTCTGCACTGGTCACCCTGGTGGCAGACCCTTGTCTGTTATCTGCCTAAGGGGGCATTGTGACATCATAACTCTGCACGGGACACCCAGGTGACAGACCCTTGTCTTTGATCTGCCTAAGGGGGCATTGTGACATCATAAGTCTGCACTGGTCACGCAGTTGACAGACCCCTGTCTGTGATCTGCCCAATGCGGCATTGTGGCATCATAACTCTGCACTGGTCACGCAGTTGACAGACCCTTGTCTGTGATCTGCCTAATGAAGCATTGTGACATCATAATTCTGCATTGGTCACCAAGGTGAGAAACCATTGTCTGTGATCTGCCTAAGGGGGCGTTGTGACATCATAAGTCTGCACTGGTCAACCAGGTGACAGACCCTTGTCTGTGAACTGCTTAAGGGGGCATTGTGACATCGTAATTCTGCACTTGTCTCCCAGGTGACAGACCCTTGTCTGTCATCTTCTTAAGGGGCATTGTGACATCATTACTCTGCACTCACCACCCAGGTGACAGACCATTGTCTGTGATCTGCCTAAGGGGCATTGTGACATCATAACTCGGCACTGGTCACCCTGGTGACAGACCCTTGTCTGTTATCTGCCTCAGGGTGCATTGTGACATCATAATTCTACACCCATCACAAAAGTGTCAGACCCTTGCCTGTGATCTGCGTAAGGATGCATTGTGACATCATAACTCTGCTCAGGTCACCCATGTGACAGGCGCTTGAATGTGATCTGCTAAGGGGTCATTGTGACATCTTAACTCTGCACTGGTCACCCAGGAGACAGACCCCTGTCTGTGATTTGCCTAAAGGAGCATTGTGACATCATAAGTCTGCATTGGGAACCCAGGTGACAGGCCCTTGACTTTGACCTGCCTAAGTTGGCATTGTGACATCAGAACTCTGCACTAGTCACCCTGGTGGCAGACCCTTGTCTGTTATCTGCCTAAGAGGGCATTGTGACATCAGAACTCTGCACTAGTCACCCTGGTGGCAGACCCTTGTCTGTTATCTGCCTAAGAGGGCATTGTGACATCATAACTCTGCACGGGACACCCAGGTGACACACCCTTGTCTTTGATCTGCCTAAGGGGGTATTGTGACATCATCAGTCTGCAGTGGTCAAGCAGTTGACAGACCCTTGTCAGTGAACAGTCTAATGCGGCATTGTGACATCATAACTCTGCATTGGTCACCATGGTGAGAAACCATTGTCTGTGATCTGCCTAAGGGGGCAATGTGACATCATAACTCTGCACTGGTCACCAAGGTGACAGACCATTGTCTGTGATCTGCCTAAGGGGCATTGTGACATCATAACTCTGCACTGGTCACGCAAGTAACAGAACATTGTCTGTGATCTGCCTAAGGGGAAATTGTGACATCATAACTCTGCATTGGTCACCAAGGTGAGATACCATTGTCTGTGATCTGCCTAAAGGGGGGTTGTGACATCATAAATCTGCACTGGACACCCCGTTACAGACCCTTGTCTGTGAACTGCCTAAGGGTGCATTGTGACATCGTAATTCTGCACTTGTCTCCCAGGTGACAGACCCTTGTCTGTCATCTTCTTAAGGGGCATTGTGACATCATAACACTGCACTCATCACCCAGGTGACAGACCATTGTCTGTGATCTGCCTAAGGGGCATTGTGACATCATAACTCGGCACTGGTCACCCTGGTGACAGACCCTTGTCTGTTATCTGCCTCAGGGTGCATTGTGACATCATAATTCTACACCCATTACAAAAGTGTCAGACCCTTGCCTGTGATCTGCTTAAGGGTGTATTGTGACATCATAACTCTGCTCGGGTCACCCATGTGACAGGCGCTTGAATGTGATCTGCCTAAGGGGTCATTGTGACATCTTAACTCTGCACTGGTCACCCAGGAGACAGACCCTTGTCTGTGATTTGCCTAAGGGAGCATTGTGACATCATAAGTCTTCATTGGGAACCCAGGTGACAGGCCCTTGACTTTGACCTGCCTAAGTGGGCATTGTGACATCAGAACTCTGCACTAGTCACCCTGGTGGCAGACCCTTGTCTGTTATCTGCCTAAGAGGGCATTGTGACATCATAACTCTGCACGGGACACCCAGGTGACACACCCTTGTCTTTGATCTGCCTAAGGGGGCATTGTGACATCATCAGTCTGCACTGGTCAAGCAGTTGACAGACCCTTGTCTGTGAACAGTCTAATGCGGCATTGTGACATCATAACCCTGCATTGGTCACCATGGTGAGAAACTATTGTCTGTGATCTGCCTAAGTGGGCAATGTGACATCATAACTCTGCACTGGTCACCAAGGTGACAGACCATTGTCTGTGATCTGCCTAAGGGGCATTGTGACATCATAACTCTGCACTGGTCACGCAGGTAACAGTTCCTTGTCTGTGATCTGCCTAAGGGGGAATTGTGACATCATAACTCTGCATTGGTCACCAAGGTGAGAGACCATTGTCTGTGATCTGCCTAAAGGGGGGTTGTGACATCATAAATCTGCACTGGACACCCGGTTACAGACCCTTGTCTGTGAACTGCCTAAGGGTGCATTGTGACATCGTAATTCTGCACTTGTCTCCCAGGTGACAGACCCTTGTCTGTCATCTGTTTAAGGGGCATTGTGACATCATAGCTCTGCACTCATCACCCAGGTGACAGACCATTGTCTGTGATCTTCCTAAGGGGCATTGTGACATCATAACTCGGCACTGGTCACCCTGGTGACAGACCCTTGTCTGTTATCTGCCTCAGGGTGCATTGTGACATCATAATTCTACACCCATCACAAAAGTGTCAGACCCTTGCCTGTGATCTGCGTAAGGGTGCATTGTGACATCATAACTCTGCTCGAGTCACCCATGTGACAGGCGCTTGAATGTGATCTGCCTAAGGGGTCATTGTGACATCTTAACTCTGCACTGGTCACCCAGGAGACAGACCCCTGTCTGTGATTTGCCTAAGGGAGCATTGTGACATCATAAATCTGCATTGGGAACCCAGGTGACAGGCCCTTGGCTTAGACCTGCCTAAGTGGGCATTGTGACATCAGAACTCTGCACTAGTCACCCTGGTGGCAGACCCTTGTCTGTTATCTGCCTAAGAGGGCATTGTGACATCATAACTCTGCACGGGACACCCAGGTGACATACCCTTGTCTTTGATCTGCCTAAGGGGGCATTGTGACATCATCAGTCTGCACTGGTCAAGCAGTTGACAGACCCTTGTCAGTGAACAGTCTAATGTGGCATTGTGACATCATAACTCTGCATTGGTCACCATGGTGAGAAACCATTGTCTGTGATCTGCCTAAGGGGGCAATGTGACATCATAACACTGCACTGGTCACCAAGGTGACAGACCATTGTCTGTGATCTGCCTAAGGGGCATTGTGACATCATAACTCTGCACTGGCCACGCAGGAAACAGAACCTTGTCTGTGATCTGCCTAAGGGGGAATTGTGACATCATAACTCTGCATTGGTCACCAAGGTGAGAGACCATTGTCTGTGATCTGCCTAAAGGGGGGTTGTGACATCATAAATCTGCACTGGACACCCGGTTACAGACCCTTGTCTGTGAACTGCCTAAAGGTGCATTGTGACTTCATAACTCTGCACTTGTCCCCCAGGTGATAGACCCTTGTCTGTGATCTGCTTAAGGGGGCATTGTGACATCATAACTCTCCACTGGTCACCCAGATGGCAGACCCTTGACTGTGAACTGCCTAACGGGGCATTGTGACATCATAACTTTTCACTGCTCACCCTGGTGACAGATCCTTTTCCGTTATCTGCCTAAGGGGTCATTGTGACATCATAACCCTGCACTCATCAACAAGGTGACAGTCCCTTGTCTGTGATCTGCCTAAGGGGGCATTGTGACATCGTAATTCTGCACTGGTCACCCAGGTGACAGACCATTGGCTGTGATCTGCCTAAGAAGGCATTGTGACATCATAACTCTGCATTGGTCACCAACGTGAGAAACCATTGTCTGTGATCTCCCTAAGGGGGCGTTGTGACATCATAAGTCTGCACTGGTCACACAGGTGACAGACCTTGTCTGTGAACTGCTTAAGGGGCATAGGGACATCATAACTCTGCACTTGTCTCCCAGGTGACAGACCCTTGTCTTTGATCTGCTTAAGGGGGCATTTTGACATAATAACACTCCAGTGGTCTCTAAGGTGACAGACCATTGTCTGTGATCTGCCTAAAAAGGCATTGTGACATCAGAACTCTACACTGGTCACCCAGGTGACAGACCCTTGACTGAACTGCCTAAAGGAGCATTGTGATATCATAACTCTTCACTGGTCACCCTGGTGACAGATCCTTCTCCGTTATCTGCCAAAGGGTGCATTGTGACATCATAAACCTGCACTGGTCACCCACGTGACAGACCCTTGTCTGTGATCTAGCTAAGGGGGCATTGTGACATCATAATTCTGCACTGGTCACACAGGTGACAGAGCATTCTCTGTGATCTTACTAAGGGGTCATTGTGACATCATAACTCTGTAATGGTCACCCAGGTGGCAGGCCCTTGTCTGTGATCTGCTTAATGGGGCATTGTGACATCATAACTCTACACTGGACACCCAGGTGACAGATGCTTGTCTGTGACCTGCCCAAGGGTGCATTGCAACATCATAACTTTGCACTGGTCACCAAGGTGACAGACCATTGTGTGTGATCAGCCTAAGGAGGCATTGTGACATCATAACTCTGCACTGGTCGCCCAGGTGACATAGCCTTCTCTGTGAAACGCCGACGTGGGCATTTTGACGTCATAACTCTGCACTGTTCAACCACGTGACAGACCATGGCCTTTGATCTGACTAAGGGTGCATTGTGACATCGTAACTCGGCACGTTGCAACCAGGTCACAGACCCTTGTCTGTGATCGGCCTAAAGGTGCATAGTCACATCATAACTCTGCTCGGGTCACCCATGTGACAGGCCCTTGAATGTGATCTGCCTAAGGGGTCATTGTGACATCTTATCTCTACACTGGTCACCCAGGAGACAGATCCTTGTCTGTGATTTGCCTAATTGGGCATTGTGACATCATAAGTCTGCACTGGGAACCGAGGTGACAGGCCCTTGTCTTGACCTGCCCAAGTGGGCATTGTGACATCATAACTCTGCACTGGTCACCCTGGTGGCAGACCATTGTCTGTTATCTGTCTAAGAGGGTATTGTGACATCATAACTCTGCACGGGACACCCAGGTGACAGACCCTTGTCTTTGATCTCCCTAAGGGGGCATTGTGACATCATAAGTCTGCACTGGTCACGCAGTTGACAGACCCCTGTCTCTGATCTGCCTAATGCGGCATTGTGACATCATAACTCTGCATTGGTCACCATGGTGAGAAACCATTGTCTGTGATCTGCCTAAGGGGCAATGTGACATCATAACTCTGCAGTGGTCACCAAGGTGACAGACCATTGTCTGTGATATGCCTAAGGAGGCATTGTGACATCATAAATCTCCCCTGTCGCCCAGGTGACAGACCATTGTCTGTGAACTGCCTAAGTGGGCATTGTGACATCATAACTCTGCACTGGTCACCTAGGTGACGGAACCTTGTCTGTGATCTGCCTAAGTGGCATTGTGACATCATAACTCTGCATTGGTCACCCAGGTGACAGACCCTTGTCTGTGATCTGCCTATGGGGGCGTTGTTGCATCTTAACTCTGCTCTGGTCACCATGATGACAGACCCTTGTCTGTGATCTGCCTAAGGGGGCATTGTGACATCATAACAGTGCACTCGTAACCCAGGTGACCGACCCTTGACTTTTATCTGCCTAAGGGGGCATTGTTACATCATAACTCTGCACGGGGTACCCAGGTGACAGGCCCTTGTCTGTGATCTCCCTAAGGTGGCCTTGTGACATCATAACTCTGCACTGGTCACGCAGTTGACAGACCCTTGTCTGTGATCTGCCTAATGAAGCATTGTGACATCATAATTCTGCATTGGTCACCAAGGTGAGAGACCATTGTCTGTGATCTGCCTAAAGGGGGGTTGAGACATCATAAATCTGCACTGGTCACCCGGTTACAGACCCTTGTCTGTGAACTGCCTAAGGGTGCATTGTGACATCGTAATTCTGCACTTGTCTCCCAGGTGACAGACCCTTGTCTGTCATGTTCTTAAGGGGCATTGTGACATCATAACTCTGCACTCATCACCCAGGTGACAGACCATTGTCTGTGATCTGCCTAAGGGGCGTTGTGACATCATAACTCGGCACTGGTCACCCTGGTGACAGACCCTTGTCTGTTATCTGCCTCAGGGTGCATTGTGACATCATAATTCTACACCCATCACAAAAGTGTCAGACCCTTGCGTGTGATGTGCGTAAGGGTGCATTGTGACATCATAACTCTGCTCGGGTCACCCATGTGACAGGCGCTTGAATGTGATCTGCCTAAGGGGTCATTGTGACATCTTAACTCTGCACTGGTCACCCAGGAGACAGACCCTTGTCTGTGATTTGCCTAAGGGAGCATTGTGACATCATAAGTCTGCATTGGGAACCCAGGTGACAGGCCCTTCGCTTTGACCTGCCTAAGTGGGCATTGTGACATCAGAACTCTGCACTAGTCACCCCGGTGGCAGACCCTTGTCTGTTATCTGCCTAAGAGGGCATTGTGACATCATAACTCTGCACGGGACACCCAGGTGACACACCCTTGTCTTTGATCTGCCTAAGGGGGCATTGTGACATCATCAGTCTGCACTGGTCAAGCAGTTGACAGACCCTTGTCTGTGAACAGTCTAATGTGGCTTTGTGACATCATAACTCTGCATTGGTCACCATGGTGAGAAACCATTGTCTGTGATCTGCCTAAGGGGGCAATGTGACATCATAACTCTGCACTGGTCACCAAGGTGACAGACCATTGTCTGTGATCTGCCTAAGGGGCATTGTGACATCATAACTCTGCACTGGTCACGCAGGTAACAGAACCTTGTCGGTGATCTGCCTAATGAACCATTGTGACATCATAATTCTGCATTGGTCACCAAGGTGAGAAACCATTGACTGTGATCTGCCTAAGGGGGCGTTGTGACGTCATAACTCTGCACTGGTCAACCAGGTGACAGACCCTTGTCTGTGAACTGCTTAAGGGGGCATTGTGACATCGTAATTCTGCACTTGTCTCCCAGGTGACAGACCCTTGTCTGTCATCTGCTTAAGGGGCATTGTGACATCATTACTCTGCACTCATCACCCAGGTGACAGACCATTGTCTGTGATCTGCCTAAGGGGCATTGTGACATCATAACTCTGCACTGGTCACCAAGGTGACAGACCATTGTCTGTGATCTGCCTAAGGGGCATTGTGACATCATAACTCTGCACTGTCCACGCAGGAAACAGAACCTTGCCTGTGATCTGCCTAAGGGGGAATTGTGACATCATAACTCTGCATTGGTCACCAAGGTGAGAGACCATTGTCTGTGATCTGCCTAATGGGGGGTTGTGACATCATAAATCTGCACTGGACACCCGGTTACAGACCCTTGTCTGTGAACTGCCTAAGGGTGCATTGTGACTTCATAACTCTGCACTTGTCCCCCAGGTGATAGACCCTTGTCTGTGATCTGCTTAAGGGGGCATTGTGACATCATAACTCTCCACTGGTCACCCAGGTGACAGACCCTTTACTGTGAACTGCCTAACGGGGCATTGTGACATCATAACTTTTCACTGCTCAACCTGGTGACAGATCCTTTTCCGTTATCTGCCTAAGGGGTCATTGTGACATCATAACCCTGCACTCATCAACAAGGTGACAGTCCCTTGTCTGTGATCTGCCTAAGGGGGCATTGTGACATCGTAACTCTGCACTGGTCACCCAGGTGACAGACCATTGGCTGTGATCTGCCTAAGAAGGCATTGTGACATCATAACTCTGCATTGGTCACCAACGTGAGAAACCATTGTCTGTGATCTCCCTAAGGGGGCGTTGTGACATCATAAGTCTGCACTGGTCACACAGGTGACAGACCTTGTCTGTGAACTGCTTAAGGGGCATGGGGACATCATAACTCTGCACTTGTCTCCCAGGTGACAGACCCTTGTCTTTGATCTGCTTAAGGGGGCATTTTGACATCATAACTCTCCAGTGGTCTCTAAGGTGACAGACCATTGTCTGTGATCTGCCTAAAAAGGCATTGTGACATCAGAACTCTACACTGGTCACCCAGGTGACAGATCCTTGACTGAACTGCCTAAAGGAGCATTGTGATATCATAACTCTTCACTGGTCACCCTGGTGAAAGATCCTTCTCCGTTATCTGCCAAAGGGTGCATGGTGACATCATAAACCTGCACTGGTCACCCACGTGACAGACCCTTGTCTGTGATCTAGCTAAGGGGGCATTGCGACATCATAATTCTGCACTGGTCACCCAGGTGACAGACCATTCTCTGTGATCTTACTAAGGGGGCATTGTGACATCATAACTCTGTAATGGTCACCCACGTGGCAGGCCCTTGTCTGTGATTTGCTTAATGGGGCATTGTGACATCATAACTCCACACTGGACACCCAGGTGACAGATGCTTGTCTGTGACCTGCCCAAGGGTGCATTGCAACATCATAACTTTGCACTGGTCACCAAGGTGACAGACCATTGTGTGTGATCAGCCTAAGGAGGCATTGTGACCTCATAACTCTGCACTGGTCACCCAGGTGACATAGCCTTGTCTGTGAAATGCCGACGTGGGCATTTTGACGTCATAACTCTGCACTGTTCAACCACGTGACAGACCATGGCCTTTGATCTGCCTAAGGGTGCATTGTGACATCGTAACTCGGCACGGGGCAACCAGGTCACAGACCCTTGTCTGTGATCGGCCTAAAGGTGCATTGTCACATCATAACTCTGCTCGGGTCACCCATGTGACAGGCCCTTGAATGTGATCTGCCTAAAGGGTCATTGTGACATCTTATCTCTACACTGGTCACCCAGGAGACAGATCCTTGTCTGTGATTTGCCTAATTGGGCATTGTGACATCATAAGTCTGCACTGGGAACCCAGGTGACAGGCCCTTGTCTTGACCTGCCCAAGTGGGCATTGTGACATCATAACTCTGCACTGGTCACCCTGGTGGCAGACCCTTGTCTGCTATCTGCCCAAGAGGGTATTGTGACATCATAACTCTGCACAGGACACCCAGGTGACAGATCCTTGTCTTTGATCTGCCTAAGGGGGCATTGCGTCATCATAAGTCTGCACTGGTCACGCAGTTGACAGACCCCTGTCTCTGATCTGCCTAATGCGGCATTGTGACATCATAACTCTGCATTGGTCACCATGGTGAGAAACCATTGTCTGTGATCTCCCTAAGGGGCAATGAGACATCATAACTCTGCAGTGGTCACCAAGGTGACAGACCATTGTCTGTGATATGCCTAAGGAGGCATTGTGACATCATAACTCTGCACTGGTCGCCCAGGTGACAGACCATTGTCTGTGAACTGCCTAAGTGGGCATTGTGACATCATAACTCTGCATTGGTCACCCAGGTGACAGACCCTTGTCTGTGATCTGCCTATGGGGGCGTTGTTGCATCTTAACTCTGCACTGGTCACCATGATGACAGACCATTGTCTGTGATCTGCCTAAGGGTGCATTGTGACATCATAACAGTGCACTGGTAACCCAGGTGTCCGACCCTTGTCTTTTATCTGCCTAAGGGGGCATTGTTACATCATAACTCTGCACGGGGTACCCAGGTGACAGGCCCTTGTCTGTGATCTCCCTAAGGTGGCCTTGTGACATCATAACTCTGCACTGGTCACGCAGTTGACAGACCCTTGTCTGTGATCTGCCTAATGAAGCATTGTGACATCATAATTCTGCATTGGTAACCAAGGTGAGAAACCATTGTCTGTGATCTGCCTAAGGGGGCGTTGTGACATCATAAATCTGCACTGGTCAACCAGGTGACAGACCCTTGTCTGTGAACTGCTTAAGGGGGCATTGTGACATCGTAATTCTGCACTTGTCTCCCAGGTGACAGACCCTTGTCTGTCATCTTCTTAAGGGGCATTGTGACATCATTACTCTGCACTCATCACCCAGGTTTCAGACCATTGTCTGTGATCTGCCTAAGGGGCATTGTGACATCATAACTCGGCACTGGTCACCCTGGTGACAGACCCTTGTCTGTTATCTGCCTCAGGGTGCATTGTGACATCATAATTCTACACCCATCACAAAAGTGTCAGACCCTTGCCTGTGATCTGCGTAAGGGTGCATTGTGACATCATAACTCTGCTCGGGTCACCCATGTGACAGGCGCTTGAATGTGATCTGCCTAAGGGGTCATTGTGACATCTTAACTCTGCACTGGTCACCCAGGAGACAGACCCCTGTCTGTGATTCGCCTAAAGGAGCATTGTGACATCATAAGTCTGCATTGGGAACCCAGGTGACAGGCCCTTGACTTTGACCTGCCTAAGTGGGCATTGTGACATCAGAACTCTGCACTAGTCACCCTGGTGGCAGACCCTTGTCTGTTATCTGCCTAAGAGGGCATTGTGACATCATAACTCTGCACGGGACACCCAGGTGACACACCCTTGTCTTTGATCTGCCTATGTGGGCATTGTGACATCATCAGTCTGCACTGGTCAAGCAGTTGACAGACCCTTGTCTGTGAACAGTCTAATGCGGCATTGTGACATCATAACTCTGCATTAGTCACCATGGTGAGAAACCATTGTCTGTGATCTGCCTAAAGGGGCAATGTGACATCATAACTCTGCACTGGTCACCAAGGTGACAGACCATTGTCTGTGATCTCCCTAAGGTGGCCTTGTGACATCATAACTCTGCACTGGTCACGCAGTTGACAGACCCTTGTCTGTGATCTGCCTAATGAAGCATTGTGACATCATAATTCTGCATTGGTAACCAAGGTGAGAAACCATTGTCTGTGATCTGCCTAAGGGGGCGTTGTGACATCATAAATCTGCACTGGTCAACCAGGTGACAGACCCTTGTCTGTGAACTGCTTAAGGGGGCATTGTGACATCGTAATTCTGCACTTGTCTCCCAGGTGACAGACCCTTGTCTGTCATCTTCTTAAGGGGCATTGTGACATCATTACTCTGCACTCATCACCCAGGTTTCAGACCATTGTCTGTGATCTGCCTAAGGGGCATTGTGACATCATAACTCGGCACTGGTCACCCTGGTGACAGACCCTTGTCTGTTATCTGCCTCAGGGTGCATTGTGACATCATAATTCTACACCCATCACAAAAGTGTCAGACCCTTGCCTGTGATCTGCGTAAGGGTGCATTGTGACATCATAACTCTGCTCGGGTCACCCATGTGACAGGCGCTTGAATGTGATCTGCCTAAGGGGTCATTGTGACATCTTAACTCTGCACTGGTCACCCAGGAGACAGACCCCTGTCTGTGATTCGCCTAAAGGAGCATTGTGACATCATAAGTCTGCATTGGGAACCCAGGTGACAGGCCCTTGACTTTGACCTGCCTAAGTGGGCATTGTGACATCAGAACTCTGCACTAGTCACCCTGGTGGCAGACCCTTGTCTGTTATCTGCCTAAGAGGGCATTGTGACATCATAACTCTGCACGGGACACCCAGGTGACACACCCTTGTCTTTGATCTGCCTATGTGGGCATTGTGACATCATCAGTCTGCACTGGTCAAGCAGTTGACAGACCCTTGTCTGTGAACAGTCTAATGCGGCATTGTGACATCATAACTCTGCATTAGTCACCATGGTGAGAAACCATTGTCTGTGATCTGCCTAAAGGGGCAATGTGACATCATAACTCTGCACTGGTCACCAAGGTGACAGACCATTGTCTGTGATCTGCCTAAGGGGCATTGTGACATCATAACTCTGCACTGGTCACGCAGGTAACAGATCCTTGTCTGTGATCTGCCTAAGGGGAAATTGTGACATCATAACTCTGCATTGGTCACCAAGGTGAGAGACCATTGTCTGTGATCTGCCTAAAGGGGGGTTGTGACATCATAAATCTGCACTGGACACCCGGTTACAGACCCTTGTCTGTGAACTGCCTAAGGGTGCATTGTGACATCGTAATTCTGCACTTGTCTCCCAGGTGACAGACCCTTGTCTGTCATCTTCTTAAGGGGCATTGTGACATCATAACTCTGCACTCATCACCCAGGTGACAGACCATTGTCTGTGATCTGCCTAAGGGGCATTGTGACATCATAACTCGGCACTGGTCACCCTGGTGACAGACCCTTGTCTGTTATCTGCCTCAGGGTGCATTGTGACATCATAATTCTACACCCATCACAAATGTGTCAGACCCTTGCCTGTGATCTGCGTAAGGGTGCATTGTGACATCATAACTCTGCTCGGGTCACCCATGTGACAGGCGCTTGAATGTGATCTGCCTAAGGGGTCATTGTGACATCTTAACTCTGCACTGGTCACCCAGGAGACAGACCCCTGTCTGTGATTCGCCTAAAGGAGCATTGTGACATCATAAGTCTGCATTGGGAACCCAGGTGACAGGCCCTTGACTTTGACCTGCCTAAGTGGGCATTGTGACATCAGAACTCTGCACTAGTCACCCTGGTGGCAGACCCTTGTCTGTTATCTGCCTAAGAGGGCATTGTGACATCATAACTCTGCACGGGACACCCAGGTGACACACCCTTGTCTTTGATCTGCCTATGTGGGCATTGTGACATCATCAGTCTGCACTGGTCAAGCAGTTGACAGACCCTTGTCTGTGAACAGTCTAATGCGGCATTGTGACATCATAACTCTGCATTAGTCACCATGGTGAGAAACCATTGTCTGTGATCTGCCTAAAGGGGCAATGTGACATCATAACTCTGCACTGGTCACCAAGGTGACAGACCATTGTCTGTGATCTGCCTAAGGGGCATTGTGACATCATAACTCTGCACTGGTCACGCAGGTAACAGATCCTTGTCTGTGATCTGCCTAAGGGGAAATTGTGACATCATAACTCTGCATTGGTCACCAAGGTGAGAGACCATTGTCTGTGATCTGCCTAAAGGGGGGTTGTGACATCATAAATCTGCACTGGACACCCGGTTACAGACCCTTGTCTGTGAACTGCCTAAGGGTGCATTGTGACATCGTAATTCTGCACTTGTCTCCCAGGTGACAGACCCTTGTCTGTCATCTTCTTAAGGGGCATTGTGACATCATAACTCTGCACTCATCACCCAGGTGACAGACCATTGTCTGTGATCTGCCTAAGGGGCATTGTGACATCATAACTCGGCACTGGTCACCCTGGTGACAGACCCTTGTCTGTTATCTGCCTCAGGGTGCATTGTGACATCATAATTCTACACCCATCACAAATGTGTCAGACCCTTGCCTGTGATCTGCGTAAGGGTGCATTGTGACATCATAACTCTGCTCGGGTCACCCATGTGACAGGCGCTTGAATGTGATCTGCCTAAGGGGTCATTGTGACATCTTAACTCTGCACTGGTCACCCAGGAGACAGACCCCTGTCTGTGATTCGCCTAAAGGAGCATTGTGACATCATAAGTCTGCATTGGGAACCCAGGTGACAGGCCCTTGACTTTGACCTGCCTAAGTGGGCATTGTGACATCAGAACTCTGCACTAGTCACCCTGGTGGCAGACCCTTGTCTGTTATCTGCCTAAGAGGGCATTGTGACATCATAACTCTGCACGGGACACCCAGGTGACACACCCTTGTCTTTGATCTGCCTATGTGGGCATTGTGACATCATCAGTCTGCACTGGTCAAGCAGTTGACAGACCCTTGTCTGTGAACAGTCTAATGCGGCATTGTGACATCATAACTCTGCATTAGTCACCATGGTGAGAAACCATTGTCTGTGATCTGCCTAAAGGGGCAATGTGACATCATAACTCTGCACTGGTCACCAAGGTGACAGACCATTGTCTGTGATCTGCCTAAGGGGCATTGTGACATCATAACTCTGCACTGGTCACGCAGGTAACAGATCCTTGTCTGTGATCTGCCTAAGGGGAAATTGTGACATCATAACTCTGCATTGGTCACCAAGGTGAGAGACCATTGTCTGTGATCTGCCTAAAGGGGGGTTGTGACATCATAAATCTGCACTGGACACCCGGTTACAGACCCTTGTCTGTGAACTGCCTAAGGGTGCATTGTGACATCGTAATTCTGCACTTGTCTCCCAGGTGACAGACCCTTGTCTGTCATCTTCTTAAGGGGCATTGTGACATCATAACTCTGCACTCATCACCCAGGTGACAGACCATTGTCTGTGATCTGCCTAAGGGGCATTGTGACATCATAACTCGGCACTGGTCACCCTGGTGACAGACCCTTGTCTGTTATCTGCCTCAGGGTGCACTGTGACATCATAATTCTACACCCATCACAAATGTGTCAGTCCCTTGCCTGTGATCTGCTTAAGGGTGCATTGTGACATCATAACTCTGCTCGGATCACCCATGTGACAGATCCTTCTCCGTTATCTGCCAAAGGGTGCATTGTGACATCATAAACCTGCACTGGTCACCCACGTGACAGACCCTTGACTGTGATGTAGCTAAGGGGGCATGGTGACATCAAAATTCTGCACTGGTCACCCAGGTGACAGACCGTTCTCTGTGATCTTACTAAGGGGGCATTGTGACATCATAACTCTGTAATGGTCACCCAGGTGGCAGACCCTTGTCTGTGATCTGCTTAATGGGGCATTGTGACATCATAACTCTACACTGGACACCCAGGTGACAGATGCTTGTCTGTGACCTGCCCAAGGGTTCATTGCAACATCATAACTTTTCACTGGTCACCAAGGTGACAGACCATTGTGTGTGATCAGCCTAAGGAGGCATTCTGACATCATAACTCTGCACTGGTCACCAGGTGACATAGCCTTGTCTGTGAAATGCCGAAGGGGGCATTTTGACGTTATAACTCTACACTGTTCGACCACGTGACAGACCCTGGTCCTTGATCTGCCTAAGGGTGCATTGTGACATCGTAACTCGGCACGGGGCAACCAGGTCACAGACCCTTGTCTGTGATCGGCCTAAAGGTGCATTGTCACATCATAACTCTGCTCGGGTCACCCATGTGACTGGCCTTTGAATGTGATCTGCCTAAGGGGTCATTGTGACATCTTATCTCTACACTGGTCACCCAGGAGACAGATCCTTGTCTGTGATTTGCCTAATTGGGCATTGTGACATCATAAGTCTGCACTGGGAACCCAGGTGACAGGCCCTTGTCTTGACCTGCCCAAGTGGGCATTGTGACATCATAACTCTGCACTGGTCACCCTGGTGGCAGACCCTTGTCTGTTATCTGCCTAAGAGGGTATTGTGACATCATAACTCTGCACGAGACACCCAGGTGACAGACCCTTGTCTTTGATCTGCCTAAGTGGGCATTGTGACATCAGAACTCTGCACTAGTCACCGTGGTGGCAGACCCTTGTCTGTTATCTGCCTAAGAGGGCATTGTGACATCATAACTCTGCACGGGACACCCAGGTGACACACCCTTGTCTTTGATCTGCCTAAGGGGGCATTGTGACATCATCAGTCTGCACTGGTCAAGCAGTTGACAGACCCTTGTTTGTGAACAGTCTAATGCGGCATTGTGACATCATAACTCTGCATTGGTCACCAAGGTGAGAGACCATTGTCTTTGATATGCTTAAGGGGGCATTTTGACCTCATAACTCTCCAGTGGTCTCTAAGGTGACAGACCATTCTCTGTGATCTGCCTAAAGAGGCATTGTGACATCAGAACTCTACACTGGTCACAAAGGTGACAGACCCTTGACTGTGAACTGCCTAAAGGAGCATTGTGATATCATAACTCTTCACTGGTCACCCTGGTGACAGATCCTTCTCCGTTATCTGCCAAAGGGTGCATTGTGACATCATAAACCTGCACTGGTCACCCACGTGACAGACCCTTGTCTGTGATCTAGCTAAGGGGGCATTGTGACATCATAATTCTGCACTGGTCACCCAGGTGACAGACCATTCTTTGTGATCTTACTAAGGGGGCATTGTGACATCATAACTCTGTAATGGTCACCCAGGTGGCAGGCCCTTGTCTGTGATCTGCTTAATGGGGCAGTGTGACATCATAACTCTACACTGGACACCCAGGTGACAGATGCTTGTCTGTGACCTGCCCAAGGGTGCACTGCAACATCATAACTTTGCACTGGTCACCAAGGTGACAGACCATTGTGTGTGATCAGCCTAAGGAGGCATTGTGACATCATAAATCTGCAGTGGTCACCCAGGTGACATAGCCTTGTCTGTGAAATGCCGACGTGGGCATTTTGACGTCATAACTCTGCACTGTTCAACCACGTGACAGACCATGGCCTTTGATCTGCCTAAGGGAGCATTGTGACATCGTAACTCGGCACGGGGCAACCAGGTCACAGACCCTTGTCTGTGATGGGCCTAAAGGTGCATTGTCACATCATAACTCTGCTCGGGTCACCCATGTGACAGGCCCTTGAATGTGATCTGCCTAAGGGGTCATTGTGACATCTTATCTCTACACTGGTCACCCAGGAGACAGATCCTTGTCTTTGATTTGCCTAATTGGGCATTGTGACATCATAAGTCTGCACTGCGAACCCAGGTGACAGGCCCTTGTCTTGACCTGCCCAAGTGGGCATTGTGACATCATAACTCTGCACTGGTCACCCTGGTGGCAGACCCTTGTCTGTTATCTGCCTAAGAGGGTATTGTGACATCATAACTCTGCACGGGACACCCAGGTGACAGACCCTTGTCTTTGATCTGCCTAAGGGGGCATTGTGACATCATAACTCTGCACTGGTCACGCAGTTGACAGACCCTTGTCTGTGATCTGCCTAATGCGGCATTGTGACATCATAACTCTGCATTGGTCACCATGGTGAGAAACCATTGTC
This sequence comes from Gorilla gorilla gorilla, assembly GCF_029281585.2. Lineage (NCBI taxonomy): Eukaryota > Metazoa > Chordata > Mammalia > Primates > Hominidae > Gorilla > Gorilla gorilla. Next base: position 14,006,905 of record NC_073237.2, on the reverse strand, counting down.
TGTGATATGCCTAAGGGGCAATGTGACATCATAACTCTGCAGTGGTCACCAAGGTGACAGACCATTGTCTGTGATATGCCTAAGGAGGCATTGTGACATCATAACTCTGCACTGGTCGCCCAGGTGACAGACCATTGTCTGTGAACTGCCTAAGTGGGCATTGTGACATCATAACTCTGCCCTGGTCACCATGGTGATGGAACCTTGTCTGGGATCTGCCTAAGTGGCATTGTGACATCATAACTCTGCATTGGTCACCCAGGTGAGAGACCCTTGTCTGTGATCTGCCTATGGGGGCGTTGTTGCATCTTAACTCTGCACTGGTCACCATGATGAGAGACCCTTGTCTGTGATCTGCCTAAGTGGGCATTGTGACATCATAACAGTGCACTGGTAACCCAGGTGACCGACCCTTGTCTTTTATCTGCCTAAGGGGGCATTGTTACATCATAAATCTGCAAGGGGTACCCAGGTGACAGGCCCTTGTGTGTGATCTCCCTAATGTGGCCTTGTGACATCATAACTCTGCACTAGTCACGCAGTTGACAGACCCTTTTCTGTGATCTGCCTAAGGGGAAATTGTGGCATCATAACTCTGCATTGGTCACCAAGGTGAGAGACCATTGTGTGTGATCTGCCTAAAGGGTAGTTGTGACATCATAAATCTGCACTGGACACCCGGTTACAGACCCTTGTCTGTGAACTGCCTAAGTTTGCATTGTGACTTCGTAATTCTGCACTTGTCTCCCAGGTGACAGACCCTTGTCTGTCATCTTCTTAAGGGGCATTGTGACATCATAACTCTGCACTCATCACCCAGGTGACAGACCATTGTCTGTGATCTGCCTAAGGGGCATTGTGACATCATAACTCGGCACTGGTCACCCTGGTGACAGACCCTTGTCTGTTATCTGCCTCAGGGTGCATTGTGACATCATAATTCTACACCCATCACAAAAGTGTCAGACCCTTGCCTGTGATCTGCTTAAGGGTGCATTGTGACATCATAACTCTGCTCGGGTCACCCATGTGACAGGCGCTTGAATGTGATCTGCCTAAGGGGTCATTGTGACATCTTAACTCTGCACTGGTCACCCAGGAGACAGACCCTTGTCTGTGATTTGCCTAAGGGAGCATTGTGACATCATAAGTCTGCATTGGGAACCCAGGTGACAGGCCCTTGACTTTGACCTGCCTAAGTGGGCATTGTGACATCAGAACTCTGCACTAGTCACCCTGGTGGCAGACCCTTGTCTGTTATCTGCCTAAGAGGGCATTGTGACATCATAACTCTGCACGGGACACCCAGGTGACAGATGTTTGTCTGTGACCTGCCCAAGGGTGCATTGCAACATCATAACTTTGCACTGGTCACCAAGGTGACAGACCATTGTGTGTGATCAGCCTAAGGAGGTATTGTGACATCATAAATCTGCACTGGTCACCCAGGTGACATAGCCTTGTCTGTGAAATGCCGACGTGGGCATTTTGACGTCATAAGTCTGCACTGTTCAACCACGTGACAGACCATGGCCTTTGATCTGCCTAAGGGAGCATTGTGACATCGTAACTCGGCACGGGGCAACCAGGTCACAGACCCTTGTCTGTGATCGGCCTAAAGGTGCATTGTCACATCATAACTCTGCTCGGGTCACCCATGTGACAGGCCCTTGAATGTGATCTGCCTAAGGGGTCATTGTGACATCTTATCTCTACACTGGTCACCCAGGAGACAGATCCTTGTCTGTGATTTGCCTAATTGGGCATTGTGACATCATAAGTCTGCACTGCGAACCCAGGTGACAGGCCCTTGTCTTGACCTGCCCAAGTGGGCATTGTGACATCATAACTCTGCGCTGGTCACCCTGGTGGCAGACCCTTGTCTGTTATCTGCCTAAGAGGGCATTGTGACATCATAACTCTGCACGGGACACCCAGGTGACACACCCTTGTCTTTGATCTGCCTAAGGGGGCATTGTGACATCATCAGTCTGCACTGGTCAAGCAGTTGACAGACCCTTGTCTGTGAACAGTCTAATGCGGCATTGTGACATCATAACTCTGCATTGGTCACCATGGTGAGAAACCATTGTCTGTGATCTGCCTAAGGGGGCAATGTGACATCATAACTCTGCACTGGTCACCAAGGTGACAGACCATTGTCTGTGATCTGCCTAAGGGGCATTGTGACATCATAACTCTGCACTGGTCACGCAGGTAACAGAACCTTGTCTGTGATCTGCCTAAGGGGGAATTGTGACATCATAACTCTGCATTGGTCACCAAGGTGAGAGACCATTGTCTGTGATCTGCCTAAAGGGGGGTTGTGACATCATAAATCTGCACTGGACACCCGGTTACAGACCCTTGTCTGTGAACTGCCTAAGGGTGCATTGTGACATCGTAATTCTGCACTTGTCTCCCAGGTGACAGACCGTTGTCTGTCATCTTCTTAAGGGGCATTGTGACATCATAACTCCGCACTCATCACCCAGGTGACAGACCACTGTCTGTGATCTGCCTAAGGGGCGTTGTGACATCATAACTCGGCACTGGTCACCCTGGTGACAGACCCTTGTCTGTTATCTGCCTCAGGGTGCATTGTGACATCATAATTCTACACCCATCACAAAAGTGTCAGACCCTTGCCTGTGATCTGCTTAAGGGTGCATTGTGACATCATAACTCTGCTCGGGTCACCCATGTGACAGGCGCTTGAATGTGATCTGCCTAAGGGGTCATTGTGACATCTTAACTCTGCACTGGTCACCCAGGAGACAGACCCTTGTCTGTGATTTGCCTCAGGGAGCATTGTGACATCATAAGTCTGCATTGGGAACCCAGGTGACAGGCCCTTGACTTTGACCTGCCTAAGTGGGCATTGTGACATCAGAACTCTGCACTAGTCACCCTGGTGGCAGACCCTTGTCTGTTATCTGCCTAAGAGGGCATTGTGACATCATAACTCTGCACGGGACACCCAGGTGACACACCCTTGTCTTTGATCTGCCTAAGGGGGCATTGTGACATCATCAGTCTGCACTGGTCAAGCAGTTGACAGACCCTTGTCTGTGAACAGTCTAATGCGGCATTGTGACATCATAACTCTGCATTGTTCACCATGGTGAGAAACCATTGTCTGTGATCTGCCTAAGGGGGCAATGTGACATCATAACTCTGCACTGGTCACCGAGGTGACAGACCATTGTCTGTGATCTGCCTAAGGGGCATTGTGACATCATAACTCTGCACTGGTCACGCAGGTAACAGAACCTTGTCTGTGATCTGCCTAAGGGGGAATTGTGACATCATAACTCTGCATTGGTCACCAAGGTGAGAGACCATTGTCTGTGATCTGCCTAAAGGGGGGTTGTGACATCATAAATCTGCACTGGACACCCGGTTACAGACCCTTGTCTGTGAACTGCCTAAGGGTGCATTGTGACATCGTAATTCTGCACTTGTCTCCCAGGTGACAGACCCTTGTCTGTCATCTTCTTAAGGGGCATTGTGACATCATAACTCCGCACTCATCACCCAGGTGACAGACCACTGTCTGTGATCTGCCTAAGGGGCGTTGTGACATCATAACTCGGCACTGGTCACCCTGGTGACAGACCCTTGTCTGTTATCTGCCTCAGGGTGCATTGTGACATCATAATTCTACACCCATCACAAAAGTGTCAGACCCTTGCCTGTGATCTGCTTAAGGGTGCATTGTGACATCATAACTCTGCTCGGGTCACCCATGTGACAGGCGCTTGAATGTGATCTGCCTAAGGGGTCATTGTGACATCTTAACTCTGCACTGGTCACCCAGGAGACAGACCCTTGTCTGTGATTTGCCTCAGGGAGCATTGTGACATCATAAGTCTGCATTGGGAACCCAGGTGACAGGCCCTTGACTTTGACCTGCCTAAGTGGGCATTGTGACATCAGATCTCTGCACTAGTCACCGTGGTGGCAGACCCTTGTCTGTTATCTGCCTAAGAGGGCATTGTGACATCATAACTCTGCACGGGACACCCAGGTGACACACCCTTGTCTTTGATCTGCCTAAGGGGGCATTGTGACATCATCAGTCTGCACTGGTCAAGCAGTTGACAGACCCTTGTCTGTGAACAGTCTAATGTGGCTTTGTGACATCATAACTCTGCATTGGTTACCATGGTGAGAAACCATTGTCTGTGATCTGCCTAAGGGGGCAATGTGACATCATAACTCTGCACTGGTCACCAAGGTGACAGACCATTGTCTGTGATCTGCCTAAGGGGCATTGTGACATCATAACTCTGCACTGGTCACGCAGGTAACAGAACCTTGTCGTTGATCTGCCTAATGAAGCATTGTGACATCATAATTCTGCATTGGTCACCAAGGTGAGAAACCATTGTCTGTGATCTGCCTAAGGGGGCGTTGTGACGTCATAAATCTGCACTGGTCAACCAGGTGACAGACCCTTGTCTGTGAACTGCTTAAGGGGGCATTGTGACATCGTTATTCTGCACTTGTCTCTCAGGTGACAGACCCTTGTCTTTCATCTGCTTAAGGGGCATTGTGACATCATTACTCTGCACTCATCACCCAGGTGACAGACCATTGTCTGTTATCTGCCTAAGGGGCATTGTGACATCATAACTTTTCGCTGCTCACCCTGGTGACAGATCGTTTTCCGTTATCTGCCTAAGGGGTCATTGTGACATCATAACCCTGCACTCGTCAACAAGGTGACAGTCCCTTGTCTGTGATCTGCCTAAGGGGGCACTGTGACATCGTAACTCTGCACTGGTCACTCAGGTGACAGACCATTGGCTGTGATCTGCCCAAGAAGGCATTGTGACATCATAACTCTGCATTGGTCACCAACGTGAGAAACCATTGTCTGTGATCTCCCTAAGGGGGCGTTGTGACATCATAAGTCTGCACTGGTCACACAGGTGACAGACCTTGTCTGTGAACTGCTTAAGGGGCATAGGGGCATCATAACTCTGCACTTGTCTCCCAGGTGACAGACGCTTGTCTTTGATCTGCTTAAGGGGGCATTTTGACATCATAACTCTCCAGTGGTCTCTAAGGTGACAGACCCTTGTCTGTGATCTAGCTAAGGGGGCATTGTGACATCATAATTCTGCACTGCTCACCCAGCTGACAGACCGTTCTCTGTGATCTTACTAAGGGGGCATTGTGACATCATAACTCTGTAATGGTCACCCACGTGGCAGACCATTGTCTGTGATCTGCTTAATGGGGCATTATGACATCATAACTCTACACTGGACACCCAGGTGACAGATGCTTCTCTGTGACCCGCCCAAGGGTGCATTGCAACATCATAACTTTGCACTGGTCACCAAGGTGACAGACCATTGTGTGTGATCAGCCTAAGGAGGCATTCTGACATCATAACTCTGCACTGGTCACCCAGGTGACATAGCCTTGTCTGTGAAATGCCGAAGGGGGCATTTTGACGTCATAACTCTGCCCTGTTCGACCACGTGACAGACCCTGGTCCTTGATCTGCCTAAGGGTGCATTGTGACATCGTAACTCGGCACGGGGCACCCAGGTCACAGACCCTGGTCTGTGATCGGCCTAAAGGTGCATTGTCACATCATAACTCTGCTCGGGTCACCCATGTGACTGGCCCTTGAATGTGATCTGCCTAAGGGGTCATTGTGACATCTTATCTCTACACTGGTCACCCAGGAGACAGATCCTTGTCTGTGATTTGCCTAATTGGGCATTGTGACATCATAAGTCTGCACTGGGAACCCAGGTGACAGGCCCTTGTCTTGACCAGCCCAAGTGGGCATTGTGACATCATAACTCTGCACTGGTCACCCTGGTGGCAGACCCTTGTCTGTTATCTGCCTAAGAGGGTATTGTGACATCATAACTCTGCACGGGACACCCAGGTGACAGACCCTTGTCTTTGATCTGCCTAAGGGGGCATTGTGACATCATAAGTCTGCACTGGTCACGCAGTTGACAGACCCCTGTCTGTGATCTGCCTAATGCGGCATTGTGACATCATAACACTGCATTGGTCACCATGGTGAGAAACCATTGTCTGTGATCTGCCTAAGGGGCAATGTGACATCATAACTCTGCAGTGGTCACCAAGGTGACAGACCATTGTCTGTGATATGCCTAAGGAGGCATTGTGACATCATAACTCTGCACTGGTCACCCAGGTGACAGACCATTGTCTGTGAACTGCCTAAGTGGGCATTGTGACATCATAACTCTGCCCTGGTCACCTAGGTGATGGAATCTTGTCTGTGATCTGCCTAAGTGGCATTGTGACATCATAACTCTGCATTGGTCACCCAGGTGACAGACCCTTGTCTGTGATCTGCCTATTGGGGCGTTGTTGCATCTTAACTCTGCACTGGTCACCATGATGACACACCCTTGTCTGTGATCTGCCTAAGGGGGCATTGTGACATCATAACTCTGCACGGGGTACCCAGGTGACAGTCCCTTGTCTGTGATCTCCCTAAGGTGGCCTTGTGACATCATAACTCTGCACTGGTCACGCAGTTGACAGACCCTTGTCTGTGATCTGCCTAATGAAGGATTGCAACATCATAATTCTGCATTGGTCACCAAGGTGGGAAACCATTGTCTGTGATCTGCCTAAGGGGGCGTTGTGACATCATAAATCTGCACTGGTCAACCAGGTGACAGACCCTTGTCTGTGAACTGCTTAAGGGGGCATTGTGACATCGTAATTCTGCACTTGTCTCCCAGGTGACAGACCCTTGTCTGTCATCTGCTTAAGGGGCATTGTGACATCATTACTCTGCACTCATCACCCAGGTGACAGACCATTGTCTGTGATCTGCCTAAGGGGCATTGTGACATCATAACTCGGCACAGGTCACCCTGGTGACAGACCCTTGTCTGTTATCTGCCTCAGGGTGCATTGTGACATCATAATTCTACACCCATCACAAATGTGTCAGACCCTTGCCTGTGATCTGCGTAAGGGTGCATTGTGACATCATAACTCTGCTCGGGTCACCCATGTGACAGGCGCTTGAATGTGATCTGCCTAAGGGGTCATTGTGACATCTTAACTCTGCACTGGTCACCCAGGAGACAGAACCTTGTCTGTGATTTGCCTCAGGGAGCATTGTGACATCATAAGTCTGCATTGGGAACCCAGGTGACAGGCCCTTGACTTTGACCTGCCTAAGTGGGCATTGTGACATCAGATCTCTGCACTAGTCACCGTGGTGGCAGACCCTTGTCTGTTATCTGCCTAAGAGGGCATTGTGACATCATAACTCTGCACGGGACACCCAGGTGACACACCCTTGTCTTTGATCTGCCTAAGGGGGCATTGTGACATCATCAGTCTGCACTGGTCAAGCAGTTGACAGACCCTTGTCTGTGAACAGTCTAATGTGGCTTTGTGACATCATAACTCTGCATTGGTTACCATGGTGAGAAACCATTGTCTGTGATCTGCCTAAGGGGGCAATGTGACATCATAACTCTGCACTGGTCACCAAGGTGACAGACCATTGTCTGTGATCTGCCTAAGGGGCATTGTGACATCATAACTCTGCACTGGTCACGCAGGTAACAGAACCTTGTCGTTGATCTGCCTAATGAAGCATTGTGACATCATAATTCTGCATTGGTCACCAAGGTGAGAAACCATTGTCTGTGATCTGCCTAAGGGGGCGTTGTGACGTCATAAATCTGCACTGGTCAACCAGGTGACAGACCCTTGTCTGTGAACTGCTTAAGGGGGCATTGTGACATCGTAATTCTGCACTTGTCTCTCAGGTGACAGACCCTTGTCTTTCATCTGCTTAAGGGGCATTGTGACATCATTACTCTGCACTCATCACCCAGGTGACAGACCATTGTCTGTTATCTGCCTAAGGGGCATTGTGACATCATAACTTTTCGCTGCTCACCCTGGTGACAGATCGTTTTCCGTTATCTGCCTAAGTGGTCATTGTGACATCATAACCCTGCACTCGTCAACAAGGTGACAGTCCCTTGTCTGTGATCTGCCTAAGGGGGCACTGTGACATCGTAACTCTGCACTGGTCACTCAGGTGACAGACCATTGGCTGTGATCTGCCCAAGAAGGCATTGTGACATCATAACTCTGCATTGGTCACCAACGTGAGAAACCATTGTCTGTGATCTCCCTAAGGGGGCGTTGTGACATCATAAGTCTGCACTGGTCACACAGGTGACAGACCTTGTCTGTGAACTGCTTAAGGGGCATAGGGGCATCATAACTCTGCACTTGTCTCCCAGGTGACAGACCCTTGTCTTTGATCTGCTTAAGGGGGCATTTTGACATCATAACTCTCCAGTGGTCTCTAAGGTGACAGACCATTGTCTGTGATCTGCCTAAAGAGACATTGTGACATCAGAACTCTACACTGGTCACACAGGTGACAGACCCTTGACTGTGAACTGCCTAAAGGAGCATTGTGATATCATAACTCTTCACTGGTCACCCTGGTGACAGATCCTTCTCCGTTATCTGCCAAAGGGTGCATTGTGACATCATAAACCTGCACTGGTCACCCACGTGACAGACCCTTGTCTGTGATCTAGCTAAGGGGGCATTGTGACATCATAATTCTGCACTGCTCACCCAGGTGACAGACCGTTCTCTGTAATCTTACTAAGGGGGCATTGTGACATCATAACTCTGTAATGGTCACCCACGTGGCAGACCATTGTCTGTGATCTGCTTAATGGGGCATTATGACATCATAACTCTACACTGGACACCCAGGTGACAGATGCTTCTCTGTGACCTGCCCAAGGGTGCATTGCAACATCATAACTTTGCACTGGTCACCAAGGTGACAGACCATTGTGTGTGATCAGCCTAAGGAGGCATTCTGACATCATAACTCTGCACTGGTCACCCAGGTGACATAGCCTTGTCTGTGAAATGCCGAAGGGGGCATTTTGACGTCATAACTCTGCCCTGTTCGACCACGTGACAGACCCTGGTCCTTGATCTGCCTAAGGGTGCATTGTGACATCGTAACTCGGCACGGGGCACCCAGGTCACAGACCCTTGTCTGTGATCGGCCTAAAGGTGCATTGTCACATCATAACTCTGCTCGGGTCACCCATGTGACTGGCCCTTGAATGTGATCTGCCTAAGGGGTCATTGTGACATCTTATCTCTACACTGGTCACCCAGGAGACAGATCCTTGTCTGTGATTTGCCTAATTGGGCATTGTGACATCATAAGTCTGCACTGGGAACCCAGGTGACAGGCCCTTGTCTTGACCTGCCCAAGTGGGCATTGTGACATCATAACTCTGCACTGGTCACCCTGGTGGCAGACCCTTGTCTGTTATCTGCCTAAGAGGGTATTGTGACATCATAACTCTGCACGGGACACCCAGGTGACAGACCCTTGTCTTTGATCTGCCTAAGGGGGCATTGTAACATCATAAGTCTGCACTGGTCACGCAGTTGACAGACCCCTGTCTGTGATCTGCCTAATGCGGCATTGTGACATCATAACACTGCATTGGTCACCATGGTGAGAAACCATTGTCTGTGATCTGCCTAAGGGGCAATGTGACATCATAACTCTGCAGTGGTCACCAAGGTGACAGACCATTGTCTGTGATATGCCTAAGGAGGCATTGTGACATCATAACTCTGCACTGGTCACCCAGGTGACAGACCATTGTCTGTGAACTGCCTAAGTGGGCATTGTGACATCATAACTCTGCCCTGGTCACCTAGGTGATGGAATCTTGTCTGTGATCTGCCTAAGTGGCATTGTGACATCATAACTCTGCATTGGTCACCCAGGTGACAGACCCTTGTCTGTGATCTGCCTATTGGGGCGTTGTTGCATCTTAACTCTGCACTGGTCACCATGATGACACACCCTTGTCTGTGATCTGCCTAAGGGGGCATTGTGACATCATAACTCTGCACGGGGTACCCAGGTGACAGTCCCTTGTCTGTGATCTCCCTAAGGTGGCCTTGTGACATCATAACTCTGCACTGGTCACGCAGTTGACAGACCCTTGTCTGTGATCTGCCTAATGAAGGATTGCAACATCATAATTCTGCATTGGTCACCAAGGTGGGAAACCATTGTCTGTGATCTGCCTAAGGGGGCGTTGTGACATCATAAATCTGCACTGGTCAACCAGGTGACAGACCCTTGTCTGTGAACTGCTTAAGGGGGCATTGTGACATCGTAATTCTGCACTTGTCTCCCAGGTGACAGACCCTTGTCTGTCATCTGCTTAAGGGGCATTGTGACATCATTACTCTGCACTCATCACCCAGGTGACAGACCATTGTCTGTGATCTGCCTAAGGGGCATTGTGACATCATAACTCGGCACAGGTCACCCTGGTGACAGACCCTTGTCTGTTATCTGCCTCAGGGTGCATTGTGACATCATAATTCTACACCCATCACAAATGTGTCAGACCCTTGCCTGTGATCTGCGTAAGGGTGCATTGTGACATCATAACTTTGCTCGGGTCACCCATGTGACAGGCGCTTGAATGTGATCTGCAAAACGGGTCATTATGACATCTTAACTCTGCACTGGTCACCCAGGAGACAGACCCTTGTCTGTGATTTGCCTAAGGGAGCATTGTGACATCATAAGTCTGCATTGGGAACCCAGGTGACAGGCCCTTGACTTTGACCTGCCTAAGTGGGCATTGTGACATCAGAACTCTGCACTAGTCACCCTGGTGGCAGACCCTTGTCTGTTATCTGCCTAAGAGGGCATTGTGACATCATAACTCTGCACGGGACACCCAGGTGACACACCCTTGTCTTTGATCTGCCTAAAGGGGCATTTTGACATCATAACTCTCCAGTGGTCTCTAAGGTGACAGACCCTTGTCTTTGATCTGCCTAAGGGGGCATTGTGACATCATAAGTCTGCACTGGTCACGCAGTTGACAGACCCCTGTCTCTGATCTGCCTAATGCGGCATTGTGACATCATAACTCTGCATTGGTCACCATGGTGAGAAACCATTGTCTGTGATCTGCCTAAGGGGCAATGTGACATCATAACTCTGCAGTGGTCACCAAGGTGACAGACCATTGTCTGTGATATGCCTAAGGAGGCATTGTGACATCATAACTCTGCATTGGTCACCCAGGTGACAGACCATTGTCTGTGAACTGCCTAAGTGGGCATTGTGACATCATAACTCTGCCCTGGTCACCTAGGTGATGGAACCTTGTCTTTGATCTGCCTAAGTGGCATTGTGACATCATAACTCTGCATTGGTCACCCAGGTGACAGACCCTTGTCTGTGATCTGCCTATGGGGGCGTTGTGACATCATAACTCTGTAATGGTCACCCAGGTGGCGGACCCTTGTCTGTGATCTGCTTAATGGGGCATTGTGACATCATAACTCTACACTGGACACCCAGGTGATAGATGCTTGTCTGTGACCTGCCCAAGGGTGCATTGCAACATCATAACTTTGCACTGGTCACCAAGGTGACAGATCATTGTGTGTGATCAGCCTAAGGAGGCATTGTGACATCATAACTCTGCACTGGTCACCCAGGTGACATAGCCTTGTCTGTGAAATGCCGAAGGAGGCATTTTGACGTCATAACTCTGCACTGTTCAACCACGTGACAGACCCTGGTCCTTGATCTGCCTAAGGGTGCATTGTGACATCGTAACTCGGCACGGGGCACCCAGTTCACAGACCCTTGTCTGTGATCGGCCTAAAGGTGCATTGTCACATCATAACTCTGCTCGGGTCACCCATGTGACTGGCCCTTGAATGTGATCTGCCTAAGGGGTCATTGTGACATCTTATCTCTACACTGGTCACCCAGGAGACAGATCCTTGTCTGTGATTTGCCTAATTGGGCATTGTGACATCATAAGTCTGTACTGGGAACCCAGGTGACAGGCCCTTGTCTTAACCTGCCCAAGTGGGCATTGTGACATCATAACTCTGCACTGGTCACCTAGGTGATGGAACCTTGTCTGTGATCTGCCTAAGTGGCATTGTGACATCATAACTCTGCATTGGTCACCCAGGTGACAGACCCTTGTCTGTGATCTGCCTATGGGGGCGTTGTTGCATCTTAACTCTGCACTGGTCACCATGATGACAGACCCTTGTCTGTGATCTGCCTAAGGGGGCATTGTGACATCATAACAGTTCACTGGTAACCCAGGTGACCGACCCTTGTCTTTTATCTGCCTAAGGGGGCATTGTTACATCATAACTCTGCACGGGGTACCCAGGTGACAGGCCCTTGTCTGTGATCTCCCTAAGGTGGCCTTGTGACATCATAACTCTGCACTGGTCACGCAGTTGACAGACCCTTGTCTGTGATCTGCCTAATGAAGCATTGTGATATCATAATTCTGCATTGGTCACCAAGGTGAGAAACCATTGTCTGTGATCTGCCTAAGGGGGCGTTGTGACATCATAAATCTGCACTGGTCAACCAGGTGACAGACCCTTGTCTGGGAACTGCTTAAGGGGGCATTGTGACATCGTAATTCTGCACTTGTCTCCCAGGTGACAGACCCTTGTCTGTCATCTGCTTAAGGGGCATTGTGACATCATTACTCTGCACTCATCACCCAGGTGACAGACCATTGTCTGTGATCTGCCTAAGGGGCATTGTGACATCATAACTCGGCACTGGTCACCCTGGTGACAGACCCTTGTCTGTTATCTGCCTCAGGGTGCATTGTGACATCATAATTCTACACCCATCACAAATGTGTCAGACCCTTGCCTGTGATCTGCTTAAGGGTGCATTGTGACATCATAACTCTGCTCGGGTCACCCATGTGACAGGCGCTTGAATGTGATCTGCCTAAGGGGTCATTGTGACATCTTAACTCTGCACTGGTCACCCAGGAGACAGACCCTTGTCTGTGATTTGCCTAAGGGAGCATTGTGACATCATAAGTCTGCATTGGGAACCCAGGTGACAGGCCCTTGACTTTGACCTGCCTAAGGGGGCATTGTGACATCAGAACTCTGCACTAGTCACCCTGGTGGTAGACCCTTGTCTGCTATCTGCCTAAGAGGGCATTGTGACATCATAACTCTGCACGGGACACCCAGGTGACACACCCTTGTCTTTGATCTGCCTAAGGGGGCATTGTGACATCATCAGTCTGCACTGGTCAAGCAGTTGACAGACCCTTGTCTGTGAACAGTCTAATGCGGCATTGTGACATCATAACTCTGCATTGGTCACCATGGTGAGAAACCATTGTCTGTGATCTGCCTAAGGGGGCAATGTGACATCATAACCCTGCACTGGTCACCAAGGTGACAGACCATTGTCTGTGATCTGCCTAAGGGGCATTGTGACATCATAACTCTGCACTGGTCACGCAGGTAACGGAACCTTGTCTGTGATCTGCCTAAGGGGGAATTGTGACATCATAACTCTGAATTGGTGACCAAGGTGAGAGACCATTGTCTGTGATCTGCCTAAAGGGGGGTTGTGACATCATAAATCTGCACTGGACACCCGGTTACAGACCCTTGTCTGTGAACTGCCTAAGGGTGCATTGTGACTTCATAATTCTGCACTTGTCCCCCAGGTGATAGACCCTTGTCTGTGATCTGCTTAAGGGGGCATTGTGACATCATAACTCTCCACTGGTCACCCAGGTGACAGACCCTTGACTGTGAACTGCCTAACGGGGCATTGTGACATCATAACTTTTCACTGCTCACCCTGGTGACAGATCCTTTTCCGTTATCTGCCTAAGGGTTCATTGTGACATCATAACACTGCACTCGTCAACAAGGTGACAGTCCCTTGTCTGTGATCTGCCTAAGTTGGCATTGTGACATCGTAACTCTCCACTGGTCACCCAGGTGACAGACCATCGGCTGTGATCTGCCTAAGAAGGCATTGTGACTTCATAACTCTGCATTGGTCACCAACGTGAGAAACCATTGTCTGTGATCTCCCTAAGGGGGCGTTGTGACATCATAAGTCTGCACTGGTCACACAGGTGACAGACCTTGTCTGTGAACTGCTTAAGGGGCATAGGGACATCATAACTCTGCACTTGTCTCCCAGGTGACAGACCCTTGTCTTTGATCAGCTTAAGGGGGCATTTTGACATCATAACTCTCCAGTGGTCTCTAAGGTGACAGACCCTTGTCTGTGATCTAGCTAAGGGGGCATTGTGACATCATAATTCTGCACTGGTCACCCAGGTGACAGACCGTTCTCTGTGATCTTACTAAGGGGGCATTGTGACATCATAACTCTGCACTGGTCCCCCAGGTGACATACCGTTGTCTGTGATCTGCTTAAGGGGGCATTGTGACATCATAAACTTGCACTGGTCACCCAGGTTACGGATCCTTGTCTGTGATCTGCCTAAGGGGGCATTGTGACATCATAACCCTGCACTGGTCACCCAGGTGACAGGCCCTTGTCTGTGATCTCCCTAAGGTGGCCTTGTGACATCATAACTCTGCACTGGTCACGCAGTTGACAGACCCTTGTCTGTGATCTGCCTAATGAAGCATTGTGACATCATAATTCTGCATTGGTCACCAAGGTGAGAAACCATTGTCTGTGATCTGCCTAAGGGGGCGTTGTGACATCATAAATCTGCACTGGTCAACCAGGTGACAGACCCTTGTCTGTGAACTGCTTAAGGGGGCATTGTGACATCGTAATTCTGCACTTGTCTCCCAGGTGACAGACCCTTGTCTGTCATCTGCTTAAGGGGCATTGTGACATCATTACTCTGCACTCATCACCCAGGTGACAGACCATTGTCTGTGATCTGCCTAAGGGGCATTGTGACATCATAACTCGGCACTGGTCACCCTGGTGACAGACCATTGTCTGTGATCTGCCTAAGGGGGCATTGTGACATCATCAGTCTGCACTGGTCAAGCAGTTGACAGACCCTTGTCTGTGAACAGTCTAATGCGGCATTGTGACATCATAACTCTGCATTGGTCACCATGGTGAGAAACCATTGTCTGTGATCTGCCTAAGGGGGCAATGTGACATCATAACTCTGCACTGGTCACCAAGGTGACAGACCATTGTCTGTGATCTGCCTAAGGGGCATTGTGACATCATAACTCTGCACTGGTCACGCAGGTAACGGAACCTTGTCTGTGATCTGCCTAAGGGGGAATTGTGACATCATAACTCTGCATTGGTGACCAAGGTGAGAGACCATTGTCTGTGATCTGCCTAAAGGGGGGTTGTGACATCATAAATCTGCACTGGACACCCGGTTACAGACCCTTGTCTGTGAACTGCCTAAGGGTGCATTGTGACTTCATAATTCTGCACTTGTCCCCCAGGTGATAGACCCTTGTCTGTGATCTGCTTAAGGGGGCATTGTGACATCATAACTCTCCACTGGTCACCCAGGTGACAGACCCTTGACTGTGAACTGCCTAACGGGGCATTGTGACATCATAACTTTTCACTGCTCACCCTGGTGACAGATCCTTTTCCGTTATCTGCCTAAGGGTTCATTGTGACATCATAACCCTGCACTCGTCAACAAGGTGACAGTGCCTTGTCTGTGATCTGCCTAAGTTGGCATTGTGACATCGTAACTCTGCACTGGTCACCCAGGTGACAGACCATTGGCTGTGATCTGCCTAAGAAGGCATTGTGACTTCATAACTCTGCATTGGTCACCAACGTGAGAAACCATTGTCTGTGATCTCCCTAAGGGGGCGTTGTGACATCATAAGTCTGCACTGGTCACACAGGTGACAGACCTTGTCTGTGAACTGCTTAAGGGGCATAGGGACATCATAACTCTGCACTTGTCTCCCAGGTGACAGACCCTTGTCTTTGATCAGCTTAAGGGGGCATTTTGACATCATAACTCTCCAGTGGTCTCTAAGGTGACAGACCCTTGTCTGTGATCTAGCTAAGGGGGCATTGTGACATCATAATTCTGCACTGGTCACCCAGGTGACAGACCGTTCTCTGTGATCTTACTAAGGGGGCATTGTGACATCATAACTCTGCACTGGTCCCCCAGGTGACATACCGTTGTCTGTGATCTGCTTAAGGGGGCATTGTGACATCATAAACTTGCACTGGTCACCCAGGTTACGGATCCTTGTCTGTGATCTGCCTAAGGGGGCATTGTGACATCATAACCCTGCACTGGTCACCCAGGTGACAGGCCCTTGTCTGTGATCTCCCTAAGGTGGCCTTGTGACATCATAACTCTGCACTGGTCACGCAGTTGACAGACCCTTGTCTGTGATCTGCCTAATGAAGCATTGTGACATCATAATTCTGCATTGGTCACCAAGGTGAGAAACCATTGTCTGTGATCTGCCTAAGGGGGCGTTGTGACATCATAAATCTGCACTGGTCAACCAGGTGACAGACCCTTGTCTGTGAACTGCTTAAGGGGGCATTGTGACATCGTAATTCTGCACTTGTCTCCCAGGTGACAGACCCTTGTCTGTCATCTGCTTAAGGGGCATTGTGACATCATTACTCTGCACTCATCACCCAGGTGACAGACCATTGTCTGTGATCTGCCTAAGGGGCATTGTGACATCATAACTCGGCACTGGTCACCCTGGTGACAGACCATTGTCTGTGATCTGCCTAAGGGGGCATTGTGACATCATCAGTCTGCACTGGTCAAGCAGTTGACAGACCCTTGTCTGTGAACAGTCTAATGCGGCATTGTGACATCATAACTCTGCATTGGTCACCATGGTGAGAAACCATTGTCTGTGATCTGCCTAAGGGGGCAATGTGACATCATAACTCTGCACTGGTCACCAAGGTGACAGACCATTGTCTGTGATCTGCCTAAGGGGCATTGTGACATCATAACTCTGCACTGGTCACGCAGGTAACGGAACCTTGTCTGTGATCTGCCTAAGGGGGAATTGTGACATCATAACTCTGCATTGGTGACCAAGGTGAGAGACCATTGTCTGTGATCTGCCTAAAGGGGGGTTGTGACATCATAAATCTGCACTGGACACCCGGTTACAGACCCTTGTCTGTGAACTGCCTAAGGGTGCATTGTGACTTCATAATTCTGCACTTGTCCCCCAGGTGATAGACCCTTGTCTGTGATCTGCTTAAGGGGGCATTGTGACATCATAACTCTCCACTGGTCACCCAGGTGACAGACCCTTGACTGTGAACTGCCTAACGGGGCATTGTGACATCATAATTTTTCACTGCTCACCCTGGTGACAGATCCTTTTCCGTTATCTGCCTAAGGGTTCATTGTGACATCATAACCCTGCACTCGTCAACAAGGTGACAGTGCCTTGTCTGTGATCTGCCTAAGTTGGCATTGTGACATCGTAACTCTGCACTGGTCACCCAGGTGACAGACCATTGGCTGTGATCTGCCTAAGAAGGCATTGTGACTTCATAACTCTGCATTGGTCACCAACGTGAGAAACCATTGTCTGTGATCTCCCTAAGGGGGCGTTGTGACATCATAAGTCTGCACTGGTCACACAGGTGACAGACCTTGTCTGTGAACTGCTTAAGGGGCATAGGGACATCATAACTCTGCACTTGTCTCCCAGGTGACAGACCCTTGTCTTTGATCAGCTTAAGGGGGCATTTTGACATCATAACTCTCCAGTGGTCTCTAAGGTGACAGACCCTTGTCTGTGATCTAGCTAAGGGGGCATTGTGACATCATAATTCTGCACTGGTCACCCAGGTGACAGACCGTTCTCTGTGATCTTACTAAGGGGGCATTGTGACATCATAACTCTGCACTGGTCCCCCAGGTGACATACCGTTGTCTGTGATCTGCTTAAGGGGGCATTGTGACATCATAAACTTGCACTGGTCACCCAGGTTACGGATCCTTGTCTGTGATCTGCCTAAGGGGGCATTGTGACATCATAACCCTGCACTGGTCACCCAGGTGACAGGCCCTTGTCTGTGATCTCCCTAAGGTGGCCTTGTGACATCATAACTCTGCACTGGTCACGCAGTTGACAGACCCTTGTCTGTGATCTGCCTAATGAAGCATTGTGACATCATAATTCTGCATTGGTCACCAAGGTGAGAAACCATTGTCTGTGATCTGCCTAAGGGGGCGTTGTGACATCATAAATCTGCACTGGTCAACCAGGTGACAGACCCTTGTCTGTGAACTGCTTAAGGGGGCATTGTGACATCGTAATTCTGCACTTGTCTCCCAGGTGACAGACCCTTGTCTGTCATCTGCTTAAGGGGCATTGTGACATCATTACTCTGCACTCATCACCCAGGTGACAGACCATTGTCTGTGATCTGCCTAAGGGGCATTGTGACATCATAACTCGGCACTGGTCACCCTGGTGACAGACCATTGTCTGTGATCTGCCTAAGGGGGCATTGTGACATCATCAGTCTGCACTGGTCAAGCAGTTGACAGACCCTTGTCTGTGAACAGTCTAATGCGGCATTGTGACATCATAACTCTGCATTGGTCACCATGGTGAGAAACCATTGTCTGTGATCTGCCTAAGGGGGCAATGTGACATCATAACTCTGCACTGGTCACCAAGGTGACAGACCATTGTCTGTGATCTGCCTAAGGGGCATTGTGACATCATAACTCTGCACTGGTCACGCAGGTAACGGAACCTTGTCTGTGATCTGCCTAAGGGGGAATTGTGACATCATAACTCTGCATTGGTGACCAAGGTGAGAGACCATTGTCTGTGATCTGCCTAAAGGGGGGTTGTGACATCATAAATCTGCACTGGACACCCGGTTACAGACCCTTGTCTGTGAACTGCCTAAGGGTGCATTGTGACTTCATAATTCTGCACTTGTCCCCCAGGTGATAGACCCTTGTCTGTGATCTGCTTAAGGGGGCATTGTGACATCATAACTCTCCACTGGTCACCCAGGTGACAGACCCTTGACTGTGAACTGCCTAACGGGGCATTGTGACATCATAACTTTTCACTGCTCACCCTGGTGACAGATCCTTTTCCGTTATCTGCCTAGGGGGTCATTGTGACATCATAACCCTGCACTCGTCAACAAGGTGACAGTCCCTTGTCTGTGATCTGCCTAAGTTGGCATTGTGACATCGTAACTCTGCACTGGTCACCCAGGTGACAGACCATTGGCTGTGATCTGCCTAAGAAGGCATTGTGACTTCATAACTCTGCATTGGTCACCAACGTGAGAAACCATTGTCTGTGATCTCCCTAAGGGGGCGTTGTGACATCATAAGTCTGCACTGGTCACACAGGTGACAGACCTTGTCTGTGAACTGCTTAAGGGGCATAGGGACATCATAACTCTGCACTTGTCTCCCAGGTGACAGACCCTTGTCTTTGATCAGCTTAAGGGGGCATTTTGACATCATAACTCTCCAGTGGTCTCTAAGGTGACAGACCCTTGTCTGTGATCTAGCTAAGGGGGCATTGTGACATCATAATTCTGCACTGGTCACCCAGGTGACAGACCGTTCTCTGTGATCTAACTAAGGGGGCATTGTGACATCATAACTCTGCACTGGTCCCCCAGGTGACATACCGTTGTCTGTGATCTGCTTAAGGGGGCATTGTGACATCATAAACTTGCACAGGTCACCCAGGTTACGGATCCTTGTCTGTGATCTGCCTAAGGGGGCATTGTGACATCATAACTCTGCACTGGTCACCGAGGTGACAGGCCCTTGTCTGTGATCTCCCTAAGGTGGCCTTGTGACGTCATAACTCTGCACTGGTCACGCAGTTGACAGACCCTTGTCTGTGATCTGCCTAATGAAGCATTGTGACATCATAATTCTGCATTGGTCACCAAGGTGAGAAACCATTGTCTGTGATCTGCCTAAGGGGGCGTTGTGACATCATAAATCTGCACTGGTCAACCAGGTGACAGACCCTTGTCTGTGAACTGCTTAAGGGGGCATTGTGACATCGTAATTCTGCACTTGTCTCCCAGGTGACAGACCCTTGTCTGTAATCTGCTTAAGGGGCATTGTGACATCATTACTCTGCACTCATCACCCAGGTGACAGACCATTGTCTGTGATCTGCCTAAGGGGCATTGTGACATCATAACTCGGCACTGGTCACCCTGGTGACAGACCCTTGTCTGTTATCTGCCTCAGGGTGCATTGTGACATCATAATTCTACACCCATTACAAATGTGTCAGACCCTTGCCTGTGATCTGTGTAAGGGTGCAATGTGACATCATAACTCTGCTCGGGTCACCCATGTGACAGGCGCTTGAATGTGATCTGCCTAAGGGGTCATTGTGACATCTTAACTCTGCACTGGTCACCCAGGAGACAGACCCTTGTCTGTGATTTGCCTAAGGGAACATTGTGACATCATAAGTCTGCATTGGGAACCCAGGTGACAGGCCCTTGACTTTGACCTGCCTAATTGGGCATTGTGACATCAGAACTCTGCACTAGTCAACCTGGTGGCAGACCCTTGTCTGTTATCTGCCTAAGAGGGCATTGTGACATCATAACTCTGCACGGGACACCCAGGTGACACACCCTTGTCTTTGATCTGCCTAAGGGGGCATTGTGACATCATCAGTCTGCACTGGTCAAGCAGTTGACAGACCCTTGTCTGTGAACAGTCTAATGCGGCATTGTGACATCATAACTCTGCATTGGTCACCATGGTGAGAAACCATTGTCTGTGATCTGCCTAAGGGGGAATGTGACATCATAACTCTGCACTGGTCACCAAGGTGACAGACCATTGTCTGTGATCTGCCTAAGGGGCATTGTGACATCATAACTCTGCACTGGTCACGCAGGTAACGGAACCTTGTCTGTGATCTGCCTATGGGGGAATTGTGACATCATAACTCTGCATTGGTGACCAAGGTGAGAGACCATTGTCTGTGATCTGCCTAAAGGGGGGTTGTGACATCATAAATCTGCACTGGACACCCGGTTACAGACCCTTGTCTGTGAACTGCCTAAGGGTGCATTGTGACTTCATAACTCTGCACTTGTCCCCCAGGTGATAGACCCTTGTCTGTGATCTGCTTAAGGGGGCATTGTGACATCATAACTCTCCACTGGTCACCCAGGTGACAGACCCTTGACTGTGAACTGCCTAACGGGGCATTGTGACATCATAACTTTTCACTGCTCACCCTGGTGACAGATCCTTTTCCGTTATCTGCCTAAGGGGTCATTGTGAGATTATAACCCTGAACTCGTCAACAAGGTGACAGTCCCTTGTCTGTGATCTGCCTAAGGGGGCATTGTGACATCGCAACTCTGCACTGGTCACCCAGGTGACAGACCATTGGCTGTGATCTGCCTAAGAAGGCATTGTGACATCATCACTCTGCATTGGTCACCAACCTGAGAAACCATTTTCTGTGATCTCCCTAAGGGGGCGTTGTGACATCATAAGTCTGCACTGGTCACACAGGTGACAGACCTTGTCTGTGAACTGCTTAAGGGGCATAGGGACATCATAACTCTGCACTTGTCTCCCAGGTGACAGACCCTTGTCTTTGATCAGCTTAAGGGGGCATTTTGACATCATAACTCTCCAGTGGTCTCTAAGGTGACAGACCCTTGTCTGTGATCTGCCTAAAGAGGCATTGTGACATCAGAACTCTACACTGGTCACCCAGGTGACAGACCCTTGACTGTGAACTGCCTAAAGGAGCATTGTGATATCATAACTCTTCACTGGTCACCCTGGTGACAGATCCTTCTCCGTTATCTGCCAAAGGGTGCATTGTGACATCATAAACCTGCACTGGTCACCCACGTGACAGACCCTTGTCTGTGATATAGCTAAGGGGGAATTGTGACATCATAATTCTGCACTGGTCACCCAGGTGACAGACCGTTCTCTGTGATCTTACTAAGGGGGCATTGTGACATCATAACTCTGTAATGGTCACCCAGGTGGCGGACCCTTGTCTGTGATCTGCTTAATGGGGCATTGTGACATCATAACTCTACACTGGACACCCAGGTGATAGATGCTTGTCTGTGACCTGCCCAAGGGTGCATTGCAACATCATAACTTTGCACTGGTCACCAAGGTGACAGACCATTGTGTGTGATCAGCCTAAGGAGGCATTGTGACATCATAACTCTGCACTGGTCACCCAGGTGACATAGCCTTGTCTGTGAAATGCCGAAGGAGGCATTTTGACGTCATAACTCTGCACTGTTCAACCACGTGACAGACCCTGGTCCTTGATCTGCCTAAGGGTGCATTGTGACATCGTAACTCGGCACGGGGCACCCAGGTCACAGAACCTTGTCTGTGATCGGCCTAAAGGTGCATTGTCACATCATAACTCTGCTCGGGTCACCCATGTGACTGGCCCTTGAATGTGATCTGCCTAAGGGGTCATTGTGACATCTTATCTCTACACTGGTCACCCAGGAGACAGATCCTTGTCTGTGATTTGCCTAATTGGGCATTGTGACATCATAAGTCTGTACTGGGAACCCAGGTGTCAGGCCCTTGTCTTGACCTGCCCAAGTGGGCATTGTGACATCATAACTCTGCACTGGTCACCTAGGTGATGGAACCTTGTCTGTGATCTGCCTAAGTGGCATTGTGACATCATAACTCTGCATTGGTCACCCAGGTGACAGACCCTTGTCTGTGATCTTCCTATGGGGGCGTTGTTGCATCTTAACTCTGCACTGGTCACCATGATGACAGACCCTTGTCTGTGATCTGCCTAAGGGGGCATTGTGACATCATAACAGTTCACTGGTAACCCAGGTGACCGACCCTTGTCTTTTATCTGCCTAAGGGGGCATTGTTACATCATAACTCTGCACGGGGTACCCAGGTGACAGGCCCTTGTCTGTGATCTCCCTAAGGTGGCCTTGTGACCTCATAACTCTGCACTGGTCACGCAGTTGACAGACCCTTGTCTGTGATCTGCCTAATGAAGCATTGTGACATCATAATTCTGCATTGGTCACCAAGGTGAGAAACCATTGTCTGTGATCTGCCTAAGGGGGCGTTGTGACATCATAAATCTGCACTGGTCAACCAGGTGACAGACCCTTGTCTGTGAACTGCTT
Source organism: Gorilla gorilla gorilla (assembly GCF_029281585.2). Lineage (NCBI taxonomy): Eukaryota > Metazoa > Chordata > Mammalia > Primates > Hominidae > Gorilla > Gorilla gorilla. The sequence continues at coordinate 13,983,864 of NC_073237.2, read as the reverse complement.
AAGGGGGCATTGTGACATCGTAATTCTGCACTTGTCTCCCAGGTGACAGACCCTTGTCTGTCATCTGCTTAAGGGGCATTGTGACATCATTACTCTGCACTCATCACCCAGGTGACAGACCATTGTCTGTGATCTGCCTAAGGGGCATTGTGACATCATAACTCGGCACTGGTCACCCTGGTGACAGACCCTTGTCTGTTATCTGCCTCAGGGTGCATTGTGACATCATAATTCTACACCCATCACAAATGTGTCAGACCCTTGCCTGTGATCTGCGTAAGGGTGCATTGTGACATCATAACTCTGCTCGGGTCACCCATGTGACAGGCGCTTGAATGTGATCTGCCTAAGGGGTCATTGTTACATCTTAACTCTGCACTGGTCACCCAGGAGACAGACCCTTGTCTGTGATTTGCCTAAGGGAGCATTGTGACATCATAAGTCTGCATTGGGAACCCAGGTGACAGGCCCTTGACTTTGACCTGCCTAAGGGGGCATTGTGACATCAGAACTCTGCACTAGTCACCCTGGTGGTAGACCCTTGTCTGCTATCTGCCTAAGAGGGCATTGTGACATCATAACTCTGCACGGGACACCCAGGTGACACACCCTTGTCTTTGATCTGCCTAAGGGGGCATTGTGACATCATCAGTCTGCACTGGTCAAGCAGTTGACAGACCCTTGTCTGTGAACAGTCTAATGCGGCATTGTGACATCATAACTCTGCATTGGTCACCATGGTGAGAAACCATTGTCTGTGATCTGCCTAAGGGGGCAATGTGACATCATAACTCTGCACTGGTCACCAAGGTGACCGACCATTGTCTGTGATGTGCCTAAGGGGCATTGTGACATCATAACTCTGCACTGGTCACGCAGGTAACGGAACCTTGTCTGTGATCTGCCTATGGGGGAATTGTGACATCATAACTCTGCATTGGTCACCAAGGTGAGAGACCATTGTCTGTGATCTGCCTAAAGGGGGGTTGTGACATCATAAATCTGCACTGGACACCCGGTTACAGACCCTTGTCTGTGAACTGCCTAAGGGTGCATTGTGACTTTATAATTCTGCACTTGTCCCCCAGGTGATAGACCCTTGTCTGTGATCTGCTTAAGGGGGCATTGTGACCTCATAACTCTCCACTGGTCACCCAGGTGACAGACCCTTGACTGTGAACTGCCTAACGGGGCATTGTGACATCATAAATTTTCACTGCTCACCCTGGTGACAGATCCTTTTCCGTTATCTGCCTAAGGGTTCATTGTGACATCATAACCCTGCACTCGTCAACAAGGTGACAGTCCCTTGTCTGTGATCTGCCTAAGTTGGCATTGTGACATCGTAACTCTCCACTGGTCACCCAGGTGACAGACCATTGGCTGTGATCTGCCTAAGAAGGCATTGTGACTTCATAACTCTGCATTGTTCACCAACGTGAGAAACCATGGTCTGTGATCTCCCTAAGGGGGCGTTGTGACATCATAAGTCTGCACTGGTCACACAGGTGACAGACCTTGTCTGTGAACTGCTTAAGGGGCATAGGGACATCATAACTCTGCACTTGTCTCCCAGGTGACAGACCCTTGTCTTTGATCAGCTTAAGGGGGCATTTTGACATTATAACTCTCCAGTGGTCTCTAAGGTGACAGACCCTTGTCTGTGATCTAGCTAAGGGGGCATTGTGACATCATAATTCTGCACTGGTCACCCAGGTGACAGACCGTTCTCTGTGATCTTACTAAGGGGGCATTGTGACATCATAACTCTGCACTGGTCCCCCAGGTGACATACCGTTGTCTGTGATCTGCTTAAGGGGGCATTGTGACATCATAAACTTGCACTGGTCACCCAGGTTACGGATCCTTGTCTGTGATCTGCCTAAGGGGGCATTGTGACATCATAACCCTGCACTGGTCACCCAGGTGAAAGGCCTTTGTCTGTGATCTGCCTAAGGGGGCATTGTGACATCATAAACTTGCACTGGTCACCCTGGTGACGGATCCTTGTCTGTGATCTGCCTAAGTGGGCAATGTGACATCATAACTCTGCACTGGGCACCCAGGTTACAGGCCCTAGTCTGTGACGTGCATAAGGGAGCATTTTGACATTATAACACAGCACTGGGCACACAGGTGACATGCCCTTGTCTATGATCTGCCTAAGGGGGCATTGTGACATCATAACACTGCACTGGTCACCCTGGTGACAGACCCTTCTCTGTGAACTGCCTAAGGGGGCATTGTGACTTCATAACTCGGTACTTGACCCCCATGTGACCGACACTTGCCTGTGATCTGCCTAAGGGGGCATTGTGACATCATAACTCTGCACGGGTCACCCAGGTGACACACATATGTCTTTGATCTGCCTTAGGGGGCATTGTGACATCATAACTCTGTACGCATCACCCAGGTGACAGACCCTTGACTGTGATCTGCGTAAGGGGGCATACTTACATCATAACACTGCACCGGTCACACAGGTGGCAGTCCCTTGTCTGTGATCTGCCTAAGGGGCATTGTGACATCATAAGTCTGCACTGCTCACCCAGGTGACAATCCCCTGTGTTTGTTCTGCCTAAGGGGGCATTGTGACATCATAACTCTGTACTGGTCACCGAGGTGACAGACCCTTGTGTGTGATCTGCCTAAGGGGGCATTGTGACATCACAACTCTGCACTGGTCACCCAGGTGTCAGGCTCTTGCCTGTGATCCACCTAAGTGGGCATTGTGACATCAAAACTCTGCACTGGTCACCCAGGTGACAGGCCCTTGTCTGTGATCTGACCAAGGGGGAATTTTGACATCATAACTCTCCACTGGTCACCCAGGTGACAGGCCATTTTCTGTGATCTACCTTAGGGCGAATTGTGACATCATAACTCTGCCCTGGTCACCCAGGTAACAGGCCCTTGTCTGTGATATGCCTAACGTGGCATTGTGACATCATAACTCTGCACTGGTCACCCTCGTGACAGACCCTTGTCTGTGATCTGCCTAAGCGTTCATTGTGACATCATAACTCTGCTCTGGTCACCGTGGTGACAGACCATTGTTTGTGATATCCCCAAGGGGGCATTGTGACATCATAAAACTGCAATGGTCACCCAGTTGACAGGCCCTTGTCTCTGATCGGCCTGAGGGGGCATTGTGACATCATAAACCTGCACTGGCCACCCAGGTGACAGGCGCTTGTCTGTGATCTGCCTAAGGGGCAATGTGACATCATAATTCTGCACTTGTCACCCAGGTGACAGACCCTTGCCTTTGATCTCCCTAAGGAGATATTGTGACATCATAACTCTGCACTGTTTACCGTGGTGACAGACCCTTGTCTGTGATCTGCCTAAGGGGACATTGCGACATCATAACTCTGCACTGGTTACCGTAGTGACAGACCCTTTTCTGTGATCTGCCTAAGGGGACATTGTGACATCATAACCCTGCACTGCTCACCCAGGTGACAGACCCATTTCTGTGATCTGCCTAATGGTGTATTGCGACATCATAACTCTGCACCGGTCACCCTGGTGTCAGATCCTTCTTCGTTATCTGCCTAAGGGTTCATTGTGACATCATAACTCTGCACTGGTTACCCAGGTGACAGACCCTTGTCTTTGATCTGCCTAAGGGGGCATTGTGACCTCATAACTCGGCACTCGTCACCCAGGTGGCAGACCCTTGTCTGTGATCTGCCTAAGGGGGCATTGTGATACCATAAATCTGCACTGGTCACCCAGATGAGAAACCCTTGTCTGTAAACTGTCTAAGGGGTCATTGTGACATCATAACTCTGCTCTAGTCACGCAGGTGACCGACCCTTGTCTGTGATCTGCCTAAGGGGGCACTGTGACATCATAACTGTGCACTGGTCACCCAGGTGACAGACCCTTATCTGTGAACTGCCTAAGCGGGCATAGTGACATCATAACTCTGCACTGGTAACCCAGGTGACACACAATTGTCTTTGTTCTGCCTAAGGGGGCATTGTGACATCATAACTCTGCACGAGGCACCCAGGTGGCAGACCCTTGTCTGTGATCTGCCTAAGGGGGAATTGTGACATCATAACTCGCCACTCGTCACCCAGGCGGCAGACCCTTGTGTGTGATCTGCCTAAGTGGGCGTTGTGACATCATAACTCTGCACTGGTCACCGAGGTGACAGAACCTTGTCTCTGATCTATATAAGAAGACATTGTGACATCATAACTCTGCACTGGTTACCATGTTGACAGACCCTTGTCTGTGATCTGCCTAAGGGGGCATGTGACATCATAGCTCTGCTGTGGTCACCCAGGTGACACACCCTTGTCTTTGATCTGCCCCAGGGGCATTGTGACATCATAACTCTGCACGAGGCACCCAGGTGTCAGACCCTTCTCTGTGAACTGCCTAAGGGGGCATTGTGACATCAAAACTCTGCATGGGTCCCCCATGTGACAAGACCTTGAATGTGGTCTGCCTAAAGGGGCATTGAGACATCATAACTGTGCACTGGTCACCCAGGTGACAGACCCTTGGCTTTGATCTGCCTAAGGGGGCATAGTTGCATCATAACTCTTCACTAGTCACCGTGGTGACAGACCCTTGTCTGTGATCTGCCTAAGAAGGCATGGTGACATCGCAACTGTGCACCGGTAACGCAGGTGACGTACCCTTGTCTTCGATCTGCCTAAGGGGCCATTGTGACATCATAACTCTGCCCTGGCAACCCAGGTGAAAGACCCTTGTCTGTGATATGCCTAAGGGGGCATTGTGACATCATAACTCTGCACTGGTCACCCTGGTGACAGACCGTTGTATGTTATCTGCCTAGGGTGGCATTGTGACATCATAACTCTGCACTGGTCAACCAAGTGACAGACCCTTGTCTGTGATCTGCCTAAGGGGGCATTGTGACATCATAACCCTTCACTGGTCACCCAGGTGACAGACCCCTGTCTGTGATCTGCCTAAGGGGCATTCTGACATCATAACACAGCACTGGTCACCCAGGTGAGAGATCCTTGTCTGTGATCTCTCTAAGGGTGAATTGTGACATCATAACTCTGCACTGGTCACCCAGGTGAGAGACCCTTGTCTGTGATCTGCCTAAGGGGGCATTGTGACATCATAACTCTTCACTGGTCACCCAGGTGACAGACCCCTGTCTGTGATCTGCCTAAGGGGCATTCTGACATCATAACACAGCACTGGTCACCCAGGTGAGAGATCCTTGTCTGTGATCTCTCTAAGGGTGAATTGTGACATCATAACTCTGCACTGGTCACCCAGGTGAGAGACCCTTGTCTGTGATCTGCCTATGCGTTCATTGTGACACCATAACTCTACACTGGTCATTGTGGTGAAAGACCCTTGTCTGCGATCTGCCTAAGGGGGCATTGTGACTTCATAACTCGGTACTTGACCCCCATGTGACCGACACTTGCCTGTGATATGCCTAAGGGGGCATTGTGACATCATAACTCTGCACTGGTCACCCAGGTGACACACATATGTCTTTGATCTGCCTTAGGGGGCATTGTGACATCATAACTCTGTACGCATCACCCAGGTGACAGACCCTTGACTGTGATCTGCGTAAGGGGGCATACTTACATCATAACACTGCACCGGTCACACAGGTGGCAGTCCCTTGTCTGTGATCTGCCTAAGGGGCATTGTGACATCATAAGTCTGCACTGCTCACCCAGGTGACAATCCCCTGTGTTTGTTCTGCCTAAGGGGGCATTGTGACATCATAACTCTGTACTGGTCACCGAGGTGACAGACCCTTGTGTGTGATCTGCCTAAGGGGGCATTGTGACATCACAACTCTGCACTGGTCACCCAGGTGTCAGGCTCTTGCCTGTGATCCACCTAAGTGGGCATTGTGACATCAAAACTCTGCACTGGTCACCCAGGTGACAGGACCTTGTCTGTGATCTGACCAAGGGGGCATTGTGACATCAAAACTCTGCACTGGTCACCCAGGTGACAGGCCCTTGTCTGTGATCTGACCAAGGGGGAATTTTGACATCATAACTCTCCACTGGTCACCCAGGTGACAGGCCATTTTCTGTGATCTACCTTAGGGCGAATTGTGACATCATAACTCTGCACTGGTCACCCAGGTAACAGGCCCTTGTCTGTGATATGCCTAACGTGGCATTGTGACATCATAACTCTGCACTGGTCACCCTCGTGACAGACCCTTGTCTGTGATCTGCCTAAGCGTTCATTGTGACATCATAACTCTGCTCTGGTCACCGTGGTGACAGACCATTGTTTGTGATATCCCCAAGGGGGCATTGTGACATCATAAAACTGCAATGGTCACCCAGTTGACAGGCCCTTGTCTCTGATCGGCCTGAGGGGGCATTGTGACATCATAAACCTGCACTGGCCACCCAGGTGACAGGCGCTTGTCTGTGATCTGCCTAAGGGGCAATGTGACATCATAATTCTGCACTTGTCACCCAGGTGACAGACCCTTGCCTTTGATCTCCCTAAGGAGATATTGTGACATCATAACTCTGCACTGTTTACCGTGGTGACAGACCCTTGTCTGTGATCTGCCTAAGGGGACATTGCGACATCATAACTCTGCACTGGTTACCGTAGTGACAGACCCTTTTCTGTGATCTGCCTAAGGGGACATTGTGACATCATAACCCTGCACTGCTCACCCAGGTGACAGACCCATTTCTGTGATCTGCCTAATGGTGTATTGCGACATCATAACTCTGCACCGGTCACCCTGGTGTCAGATCCTTCTTCGTTATCTGCCTAAGGGTTCATTGTGACATCATAACTCTGCACTGGTTACCCAGGTGACAGACCCTTGTCTTTGATCTGCCTAAGGGGGCATTGTGACCTCATAACTCGGCACTCGTCACCCAGGTGGCAGACCCTTGTCTGTGATCTGCCTAAGGGGGCATTGTGATACCATAAATCTGCACTGGTCACCCAGATGAGAAACCCTTGTCTGTAAACTGTCTAAGGGGTCATTGTGACATCATAACTCTGCTCTAGTCACGCAGGTGACCGACCCTTGTCTGTGATCTGCCTAAGGGGGCACTGTGACATCATAACTGTGCACTGGTCACCCAGGTGACAGACCCTTATCTGTGAACTGCCTAAGCGGGCATAGTGACATCATAACTCTGCACTGGTAACCCAGGTGACACACAATTGTCTTTGTTCTGCCTAAGGGGGCATTGTGACATCATAACTCTGCACGAGGCACCCAGGTGGCAGACCCTTGTCTGTGATCTGCCTAAGGGGGAATTGTGACATCATAACTCGCCACTCGTCACCCAGGCGGCAGACCCTTGTGTGTGATCTGCCTAAGTGGGCGTTGTGACATCATAACTCTGCACTGGTCACCGAGGTGACAGAACCTTGTCTCTGATCTATATAAGAAGACATTGTGACATCATAACTCTGCACTGGTTACCATGTTGACAGACCCTTGTCTGTGATCTGCCTAAGGGGGCATGTGACATCATAGCTCTGCTGTGGTCACCCAGGTGACACACCCTTGTCTTTGATCTGCCCCAGGGGCATTGTGACATCATAACTCTGCACGAGGCACCCAGGTGTCAGACCCTTCTCTGTGAACTGCCTAAGGGGGCATTGTGACATCAAAACTCTGCATGGGTCCCCCATGTGACAAGACCTTGAATGTGGTCTGCCTAAAGGGGCATTGAGACATCATAACTGTGCACTGGTCACCCAGGTGACAGACCCTTGGCTTTGATCTGCCTAAGGGGGCATAGTTGCATCATAACTCTTCACTAGTCACCGTGGTGACAGACCCTTGTCTGTGATCTGCCTAAGAAGGCATGGTGACATCGCAACTGTGCACCGGTAACGCAGGTGACGTACCCTTGTCTTCGATCTGCCTAAGGGGCCATTGTGACATCATAACTCTGCCCTGGCAACCCAGGTGAAAGACCCTTGTCTGTGATATGCCTAAGGGGGCATTGTGACATCATAACTCTGCACTGGTCACCCTGGTGACAGACCGTTGTATGTTATCTGCCTAGGGTGGCATTGTGACATCATAACTCTGCACTGGTCAACCAAGTGACAGACCCTTGTCTGTGATCTGCCTAAGGGGGCATTGTGACATCATAACCCTTCACTGGTCACCCAGGTGACAGACCCCTGTCTGTGATCTGCCTAAGGGGCATTCTGACATCATAACACAGCACTGGTCACCCAGGTGAGAGATCCTTGTCTGTGATCTCTCTAAGGGTGAATTGTGACATCATAACTCTGCACTGGTCACCCAGGTGAGAGACCCTTGTCTGTGATCTGCCTATGCGTTCATTGTGACACCATAACTCTACACTGGTCATTGTGGTGAAAGACCCTTGTCTGTGATCTGCCTAAGGGGGCATTGTGACTTCATAACTCGGTACTTGACCACCATGTGACCGACACTTGCCTGTGATCTGCCTAAGGGGGCATTGTGACATCATAACTCTGCACGGGTCACCCAGGTGACACACATATGTCTTTGATCTGCCTTAGGGGGCATTGTGACATCATAACTCTGTACGCATCACCCAGGTGACAGACCCTTGACTGTGATCTGCGTAAGGGGGCATACTTACATCATAACACTGCACCGGTCACACAGGTGGCAGTCCCTTGTCTGTGATCTGCCTAAGGGGCATTGTGACATCATAAGTCTGCACTGCTCACCCAGGTGACAATCCCCTGTGTTTGTTCTGCCTAAGGGGGCATTGTGACATCATAACTCTGTACTGGTCACCGAGGTGACAGACCCTTGTGTGTGATCTGCCTAAGGGGGCATTGTGACATCACAACTCTGCACTGGTCACCCAGGTGTCAGGCTCTTGCCTGTGATCCACCTAAGTGGGCATTGTGACATCAAAACTCTGCACTGGTCACCCAGGTGACAGGACCTTGTCTGTGATCTGACCAAGGGGGCATTGTGACATCAAAACTCTGCACTGGTCACCCAGGTGACAGGCCCTTGTCTGTGATCTGACCAAGGGGGAATTTTGACATCATAACTCTCCACTGGTCACCCAGGTGACAGGCCATTTTCTGTGATCTACCTTAGGGCGAATTGTGACATCATAACTCTGCACTGGTCACCCAGGTAACAGGCCCTTGTCTGTGATATGCCTAACGTGGCATTGTGACATCATAACTCTGCACTGGTCACCCTCGTGACAGACCCTTGTCTGTGATCTGCCTAAGCGTTCATTGTGACATCATAACTCTGCTCTGGTCACCGTGGTGACAGACCATTGTTTGTGATATCCCCAAGGGGGCATTGTGACATCATAAAACTGCAATGGTCACCCAGTTGACAGGCCCTTGTCTCTGATCGGCCTGAGGGGGCATTGTGACATCATAAACCTGCACTGGCCACCCAGGTGACAGGCGCTTGTCTGTGATCTGCCTAAGGGGCAATGTGACATCATAATTCTGCACTTGTCACCCAGGTGACAGACCCTTGCCTTTGATCTCCCTAAGGAGATATTGTGACATCATAACTCTGCACTGTTTACCGTGGTGACAGACCCTTGTCTGTGATCTGCCTAAGGGGACATTGCGACATCATAACTCTGCACTGGTTACCGTAGTGACAGACCCTTTTCTGTGATCTGCCTAAGGGGACATTGTGACATCATAACCCTGCACTGCTCACCCAGGTGACAGACCCATTTCTGTGATCTGCCTAATGGTGTATTGCGACATCATAACTCTGCACCGGTCACCCTGGTGTCAGATCCTTCTTCGTTATCTGCCTAAGGGTTCATTGTGACATCATAACTCTGCACTGGTTACCCAGGTGACAGACCCTTGTCTTTGATCTGCCTAAGGGGGCATTGTGACCTCATAACTCGGCACTCGTCACCCAGGTGGCAGACCCTTGTCTGTGATCTGCCTAAGGGGGCATTGTGATACCATAAATCTGCACTGGTCACCCAGATGAGAAACCCTTGTCTGTAAACTGTCTAAGGGGTCATTGTGACATCATAACTCTGCTCTAGTCACGCAGGTGACCGACCCTTGTCTGTGATCTGCCTAAGGGGGCACTGTGACATCATAACTGTGCACTGGTCACCCAGGTGACAGACCCTTATCTGTGAACTGCCTAAGCGGGCATAGTGACATCATAACTCTGCACTGGTAACCCAGGTGACACACAATTGTCTTTGTTCTGCCTAAGGGGGCATTGTGACATCATAACTCTGCACGAGGCACCCAGGTGGCAGACCCTTGTCTGTGATCTGCCTAAGGGGGAATTGTGACATCATAACTCGCCACTCGTCACCCAGGCGGCAGACCCTTGTGTGTGATCTGCCTAAGTGGGCGTTGTGACATCATAACTCTGCACTGGTCACCGAGGTGACAGAACCTTGTCTCTGATCTATATAAGAAGACATTGTGACATCATAACTCTGCACTGGTTACCATGTTGACAGACCCTTGTCTGTGATCTGCCTAAGGGGGCATGTGACATCATAGCTCTGCTGTGGTCACCCAGGTGACACACCCTTGTCTTTGATCTGCCCCAGGGGCATTGTGACATCATAACTCTGCACGAGGCACCCAGGTGTCAGACCCTTCTCTGTGAACTGCCTAAGGGGGCATTGTGACATCAAAACTCTGCATGGGTCCCCCATGTGACAAGACCTTGAATGTGGTCTGCCTAAAGGGGCATTGAGACATCATAACTGTGCACTGGTCACCCAGGTGACAGACCCTTGGCTTTGATCTGCCTAAGGGGGCATAGTTGCATCATAACTCTTCACTAGTCACCGTGGTGACAGACCCTTGTCTGTGATCTGCCTAAGAAGGCATGGTGACATCGCAACTGTGCACCGGTAACGCAGGTGACGTACCCTTGTCTTCGATCTGCCTAAGGGGCCATTGTGACATCATAACTCTGCCCTGGCAACCCAGGTGAAAGACCCTTGTCTGTGATATGCCTAAGGGGGCATTGTGACATCATAACTCTGCACTGGTCACCCTGGTGACAGACCGTTGTATGTTATCTGCCTAGGGTGGCATTGTGACATCATAACTCTGCACTGGTCAACCAAGTGACAGACCCTTGTCTGTGATCTGCCTAAGGGGGCATTGTGACATCATAACCCTTCACTGGTCACCCAGGTGACAGACCCCTGTCTGTGATCTGCCTAAGGGGCATTCTGACATCATAACACAGCACTGGTCACCCAGGTGAGAGATCCTTGTCTGTGATCTCTCTAAGGGTGAATTGTGACATCATAACTCTGCACTGGTCACCCAGGTGAGAGACCCTTGTCTGTGATCTGCCTATGCGTTCATTGTGACACCATAACTCTACACTGGTCATTGTGGTGAAAGACCCTTGTCTGTGATCTGCCTAAGGGGGCATTGTGACTTCATAACTCGGTACTTGACCACCATGTGACCGACACTTGCCTGTGATCTGCCTAAGGGGGCATTGTGACATCATAACTCTGCACGGGTCACCCAGGTGACACACATATGTCTTTGATCTGCCTTAGGGGGCATTGTGACATCATAACTCTGTACGCATCACCCAGGTGACAGACCCTTGACTGTGATCTGCGTAAGGGGGCATACTTACATCATAACACTGCACCGGTCACACAGGTGGCAGTCCCTTGTCTGTGATCTGCCTAAGGGGCATTGTGACATCATAAGTCTGCACTGCTCACCCAGGTGACAATCCCCTGTGTTTGTTCTGCCTAAGGGGGCATTGTGACATCATAACTCTGTACTGGTCACCGAGGTGACAGACCCTTGTGTGTGATCTGCCTAAGGGGGCATTGTGACATCACAACTCTGCACTGGTCACCCAGGTGTCAGGCTCTTGCCTGTGATCCACCTAAGTGGGCATTGTGACATCAAAACTCTGCACTGGTCACCCAGGTGACAGGACCTTGTCTGTGATCTGACCAAGGGGGCATTGTGACATCAAAACTCTGCACTGGTCACCCAGGTGACAGGCCCTTGTCTGTGATCTGACCAAGGGGGAATTTTGACATCATAACTCTCCACTGGTCACCCAGGTGACAGGCCATTTTCTGTGATCTACCTTAGGGCGAATTGTGACATCATAACTCTGCACTGGTCACCCAGGTAACAGGCCCTTGTCTGTGATATGCCTAACGTGGCATTGTGACATCATAACTCTGCACTGGTCACCCTCGTGACAGACCCTTGTCTGTGATCTGCCTAAGCGTTCATTGTGACATCATAACTCTGCTCTGGTCACCGTGGTGACAGACCATTGTTTGTGATATCCCCAAGGGGGCATTGTGACATCATAAAACTGCAATGGTCACCCAGTTGACAGGCCCTTGTCTCTGATCGGCCTGAGGGGGCATTGTGACATCATAAACCTGCACTGGCCACCCAGGTGACAGGCGCTTGTCTGTGATCTGCCTAAGGGGCAATGTGACATCATAATTCTGCACTTGTCACCCAGGTGACAGACCCTTGCCTTTGATCTCCCTAAGGAGATATTGTGACATCATAACTCTGCACTGTTTACCGTGGTGACAGACCCTTGTCTGTGATCTGCCTAAGGGGACATTGCGACATCATAACTCTGCACTGGTTACCGTAGTGACAGACCCTTTTCTGTGATCTGCCTAAGGGGACATTGTGACATCATAACCCTGCACTGCTCACCCAGGTGACAGACCCATTTCTGTGATCTGCCTAATGGTGTATTGCGACATCATAACTCTGCACCGGTCACCCTGGTGTCAGATCCTTCTTCGTTATCTGCCTAAGGGTTCATTGTGACATCATAACTCTGCACTGGTTACCCAGGTGACAGACCCTTGTCTTTGATCTGCCTAAGGGGGCATTGTGACCTCATAACTCGGCACTCGTCACCCAGGTGGCAGACCCTTGTCTGTGATCTGCCTAAGGGGGCATTGTGATACCATAAATCTGCACTGGTCACCCAGATGAGAAACCCTTGTCTGTAAACTGTCTAAGGGGTCATTGTGACATCATAACTCTGCTCTAGTCACGCAGGTGACCGACCCTTGTCTGTGATCTGCCTAAGGGGGCACTGTGACATCATAACTGTGCACTGGTCACCCAGGTGACAGACCCTTATCTGTGAACTGCCTAAGCGGGCATAGTGACATCATAACTCTGCACTGGTAACCCAGGTGACACACAATTGTCTTTGTTCTGCCTAAGGGGGCATTGTGACATCATAACTCTGCACGAGGCACCCAGGTGGCAGACCCTTGTCTGTGATCTGCCTAAGGGGGAATTGTGACATCATAACTCGCCACTCGTCACCCAGGCGGCAGACCCTTGTGTGTGATCTGCCTAAGTGGGCGTTGTGACATCATAACTCTGCACTGGTCACCGAGGTGACAGAACCTTGTCTCTGATCTATATAAGAAGACATTGTGACATCATAACTCTGCACTGGTTACCATGTTGACAGACCCTTGTCTGTGATCTGCCTAAGGGGGCATGTGACATCATAGCTCTGCTGTGGTCACCCAGGTGACACACCCTTGTCTTTGATCTGCCCCAGGGGCATTGTGACATCATAACTCTGCACGAGGCACCCAGGTGTCAGACCCTTCTCTGTGAACTGCCTAAGGGGGCATTGTGACATCAAAACTCTGCATGGGTCCCCCATGTGACAAGACCTTGAATGTGGTCTGCCTAAAGGGGCATTGAGACATCATAACTGTGCACTGGTCACCCAGGTGACAGACCCTTGGCTTTGATCTGCCTAAGGGGGCATAGTTGCATCATAACTCTTCACTAGTCACCGTGGTGACAGACCCTTGTCTGTGATCTGCCTAAGAAGGCATGGTGACATCGCAACTGTGCACCGGTAACGCAGGTGACGTACCCTTGTCTTCGATCTGCCTAAGGGGCCATTGTGACATCATAACTCTGCCCTGGCAACCCAGGTGAAAGACCCTTGTCTGTGATATGCCTAAGGGGGCATTGTGACATCATAACTCTGCACTGGTCACCCTGGTGACAGACCGTTGTATGTTATCTGCCTAGGGTGGCATTGTGACATCATAACTCTGCACTGGTCAACCAAGTGACAGACCCTTGTCTGTGATCTGCCTAAGGGGGCATTGTGACATCATAACCCTTCACTGGTCACCCAGGTGACAGACCCCTGTCTGTGATCTGCCTAAGGGGCATTCTGACATCATAACACAGCACTGGTCACCCAGGTGAGAGATCCTTGTCTGTGATCTCTCTAAGGGTGAATTGTGACATCATAACTCTGCACTGGTCACCCAGGTGAGAGACCCTTGTCTGTGATCTGCCTATGCGTTCATTGTGACACCATAACTCTACACTGGTCATTGTGGTGAAAGACCCTTGTCTGTGATCTGCCTAAGGGGGCATTGTGACTTCATAACTCGGTACTTGACCACCATGTGACCGACACTTGCCTGTGATCTGCCTAAGGGGGCATTGTGACATCATAACTCTGCACGGGTCACCCAGGTGACACACATATGTCTTTGATCTGCCTTAGGGGGCATTGTGACATCATAACTCTGTACGCATCACCCAGGTGACAGACCCTTGACTGTGATCTGCGTAAGGGGGCATACTTACATCATAACACTGCACCGGTCACACAGGTGGCAGTCCCTTGTCTGTGATCTGCCTAAGGGGCATTGTGACATCATAAGTCTGCACTGCTCACCCAGGTGACAATCCCCTGTGTTTGTTCTGCCTAAGGGGGCATTGTGACATCATAACTCTGTACTGGTCACCGAGGTGACAGACCCTTGTGTGTGATCTGCCTAAGGGGGCATTGTGACATCACAACTCTGCACTGGTCACCCAGGTGTCAGGCTCTTGCCTGTGATCCACCTAAGTGGGCATTGTGACATCAAAACTCTGCACTGGTCACCCAGGTGACAGGACCTTGTCTGTGATCTGACCAAGGGGGCATTGTGACATCAAAACTCTGCACTGGTCACCCAGGTGACAGGCCCTTGTCTGTGATCTGACCAAGGGGGAATTTTGACATCATAACTCTCCACTGGTCACCCAGGTGACAGGCCATTTTCTGTGATCTACCTTAGGGCGAATTGTGACATCATAACTCTGCACTGGTCACCCAGGTAACAGGCCCTTGTCTGTGATATGCCTAACGTGGCATTGTGACATCATAACTCTGCACTGGTCACCCTCGTGACAGACCCTTGTCTGTGATCTGCCTAAGCGTTCATTGTGACATCATAACTCTGCTCTGGTCACCGTGGTGACAGACCATTGTTTGTGATATCCCCAAGGGGGCATTGTGACATCATAAAACTGCAATGGTCACCCAGTTGACAGGCCCTTGTCTCTGATCGGCCTGAGGGGGCATTGTGACATCATAAACCTGCACTGGCCACCCAGGTGACAGGCGCTTGTCTGTGATCTGCCTAAGGGGCAATGTGACATCATAATTCTGCACTTGTCACCCAGGTGACAGACCCTTGCCTTTGATCTCCCTAAGGAGATATTGTGACATCATAACTCTGCACTGTTTACCGTGGTGACAGACCCTTGTCTGTGATCTGCCTAAGGGGACATTGCGACATCATAACTCTGCACTGGTTACCGTAGTGACAGACCCTTTTCTGTGATCTGCCTAAGGGGACATTGTGACATCATAACCCTGCACTGCTCACCCAGGTGACAGACCCATTTCTGTGATCTGCCTAATGGTGTATTGCGACATCATAACTCTGCACCGGTCACCCTGGTGTCAGATCCTTCTTCGTTATCTGCCTAAGGGTTCATTGTGACATCATAACTCTGCACTGGTTACCCAGGTGACAGACCCTTGTCTTTGATCTGCCTAAGGGGGCATTGTGACCTCATAACTCGGCACTCGTCACCCAGGTGGCAGACCCTTGTCTGTGATCTGCCTAAGGGGGCATTGTGATACCATAAATCTGCACTGGTCACCCAGATGAGAAACCCTTGTCTGTAAACTGTCTAAGGGGTCATTGTGACATCATAACTCTGCTCTAGTCACGCAGGTGACCGACCCTTGTCTGTGATCTGCCTAAGGGGGCACTGTGACATCATAACTGTGCACTGGTCACCCAGGTGACAGACCCTTATCTGTGAACTGCCTAAGCGGGCATAGTGACATCATAACTCTGCACTGGTAACCCAGGTGACACACAATTGTCTTTGTTCTGCCTAAGGGGGCATTGTGACATCATAACTCTGCACGAGGCACCCAGGTGGCAGACCCTTGTCTGTGATCTGCCTAAGGGGGAATTGTGACATCATAACTCGCCACTCGTCACCCAGGCGGCAGACCCTTGTGTGTGATCTGCCTAAGTGGGCGTTGTGACATCATAACTCTGCACTGGTCACCGAGGTGACAGAACCTTGTCTCTGATCTATATAAGAAGACATTGTGACATCATAACTCTGCACTGGTTACCATGTTGACAGACCCTTGTCTGTGATCTGCCTAAGGGGGCATGTGACATCATAGCTCTGCTGTGGTCACCCAGGTGACACACCCTTGTCTTTGATCTGCCCCAGGGGCATTGTGACATCATAACTCTGCACGAGGCACCCAGGTGTCAGACCCTTCTCTGTGAACTGCCTAAGGGGGCATTGTGACATCAAAACTCTGCATGGGTCCCCCATGTGACAAGACCTTGAATGTGGTCTGCCTAAAGGGGCATTGAGACATCATAACTGTGCACTGGTCACCCAGGTGACAGACCCTTGGCTTTGATCTGCCTAAGGGGGCATAGTTGCATCATAACTCTTCACTAGTCACCGTGGTGACAGACCCTTGTCTGTGATCTGCCTAAGAAGGCATGGTGACATCGCAACTGTGCACCGGTAACGCAGGTGACGTACCCTTGTCTTCGATCTGCCTAAGGGGCCATTGTGACATCATAACTCTGCCCTGGCAACCCAGGTGAAAGACCCTTGTCTGTGATATGCCTAAGGGGGCATTGTGACATCATAACTCTGCACTGGTCACCCTGGTGACAGACCGTTGTATGTTATCTGCCTAGGGTGGCATTGTGACATCATAACTCTGCACTGGTCAACCAAGTGACAGACCCTTGTCTGTGATCTGCCTAAGGGGGCATTGTGACATCATAACCCTTCACTGGTCACCCAGGTGACAGACCCCTGTCTGTGATCTGCCTAAGGGGCATTCTGACATCATAACACAGCACTGGTCACCCAGGTGAGAGATCCTTGTCTGTGATCTCTCTAAGGGTGAATTGTGACATCATAACTCTGCACTGGTCACCCAGGTGAGAGACCCTTGTCTGTGATCTGCCTATGCGTTCATTGTGACACCATAACTCTACACTGGTCATTGTGGTGAAAGACCCTTGTCTGTGATCTGCCTAAGGGGGCATTGTGACTTCATAACTCGGTACTTGACCACCATGTGACCGACACTTGCCTGTGATCTGCCTAAGGGGGCATTGTGACATCATAACTCTGCACGGGTCACCCAGGTGACACACATATGTCTTTGATCTGCCTTAGGGGGCATTGTGACATCATAACTCTGTACGCATCACCCAGGTGACAGACCCTTGACTGTGATCTGCGTAAGGGGGCATACTTACATCATAACACTGCACCGGTCACACAGGTGGCAGTCCCTTGTCTGTGATCTGCCTAAGGGGCATTGTGACATCATAAGTCTGCACTGCTCACCCAGGTGACAATCCCCTGTGTTTGTTCTGCCTAAGGGGGCATTGTGACATCATAACTCTGTACTGGTCACCGAGGTGACAGACCCTTGTGTGTGATCTGCCTAAGGGGGCATTGTGACATCACAACTCTGCACTGGTCACCCAGGTGTCAGGCTCTTGCCTGTGATCCACCTAAGTGGGCATTGTGACATCAAAACTCTGCACTGGTCACCCAGGTGACAGGACCTTGTCTGTGATCTGACCAAGGGGGCATTGTGACATCAAAACTCTGCACTGGTCACCCAGGTGACAGGCCCTTGTCTGTGATCTGACCAAGGGGGAATTTTGACATCATAACTCTCCACTGGTCACCCAGGTGACAGGCCATTTTCTGTGATCTACCTTAGGGCGAATTGTGACATCATAACTCTGCACTGGTCACCCAGGTAACAGGCCCTTGTCTGTGATATGCCTAACGTGGCATTGTGACATCATAACTCTGCACTGGTCACCCTCGTGACAGACCCTTGTCTGTGATCTGCCTAAGCGTTCATTGTGACATCATAACTCTGCTCTGGTCACCGTGGTGACAGACCATTGTTTGTGATATCCCCAAGGGGGCATTGTGACATCATAAAACTGCAATGGTCACCCAGTTGACAGGCCCTTGTCTCTGATCGGCCTGAGGGGGCATTGTGACATCATAAACCTGCACTGGCCACCCAGGTGACAGGCGCTTGTCTGTGATCTGCCTAAGGGGCAATGTGACATCATAATTCTGCACTTGTCACCCAGGTGACAGACCCTTGCCTTTGATCTCCCTAAGGAGATATTGTGACATCATAACTCTGCACTGTTTACCGTGGTGACAGACCCTTGTCTGTGATCTGCCTAAGGGGACATTGCGACATCATAACTCTGCACTGGTTACCGTAGTGACAGACCCTTTTCTGTGATCTGCCTAAGGGGACATTGTGACATCATAACCCTGCACTGCTCACCCAGGTGACAGACCCATTTCTGTGATCTGCCTAATGGTGTATTGCGACATCATAACTCTGCACCGGTCACCCTGGTGTCAGATCCTTCTTCGTTATCTGCCTAAGGGTTCATTGTGACATCATAACTCTGCACTGGTTACCCAGGTGACAGACCCTTGTCTTTGATCTGCCTAAGGGGGCATTGTGACCTCATAACTCGGCACTCGTCACCCAGGTGGCAGACCCTTGTCTGTGATCTGCCTAAGGGGGCATTGTGATACCATAAATCTGCACTGGTCACCCAGATGAGAAACCCTTGTCTGTAAACTGTCTAAGGGGTCATTGTGACATCATAACTCTGCTCTAGTCACGCAGGTGACCGACCCTTGTCTGTGATCTGCCTAAGGGGGCACTGTGACATCATAACTGTGCACTGGTCACCCAGGTGACAGACCCTTATCTGTGAACTGCCTAAGCGGGCATAGTGACATCATAACTCTGCACTGGTAACCCAGGTGACACACAATTGTCTTTGTTCTGCCTAAGGGGGCATTGTGACATCATAACTCTGCACGAGGCACCCAGGTGGCAGACCCTTGTCTGTGATCTGCCTAAGGGGGAATTGTGACATCATAACTCGCCACTCGTCACCCAGGCGGCAGACCCTTGTGTGTGATCTGCCTAAGTGGGCGTTGTGACATCATAACTCTGCACTGGTCACCGAGGTGACAGAACCTTGTCTCTGATCTATATAAGAAGACATTGTGACATCATAACTCTGCACTGGTTACCATGTTGACAGACCCTTGTCTGTGATCTGCCTAAGGGGGCATGTGACATCATAGCTCTGCTGTGGTCACCCAGGTGACACACCCTTGTCTTTGATCTGCCCCAGGGGCATTGTGACATCATAACTCTGCACGAGGCACCCAGGTGTCAGACCCTTCTCTGTGAACTGCCTAAGGGGGCATTGTGACATCAAAACTCTGCATGGGTCCCCCATGTGACAAGACCTTGAATGTGGTCTGCCTAAAGGGGCATTGAGACATCATAACTGTGCACTGGTCACCCAGGTGACAGACCCTTGGCTTTGATCTGCCTAAGGGGGCATAGTTGCATCATAACTCTTCACTAGTCACCGTGGTGACAGACCCTTGTCTGTGATCTGCCTAAGAAGGCATGGTGACATCGCAACTGTGCACCGGTAACGCAGGTGACGTACCCTTGTCTTCGATCTGCCTAAGGGGCCATTGTGACATCATAACTCTGCCCTGGCAACCCAGGTGAAAGACCCTTGTCTGTGATATGCCTAAGGGGGCATTGTGACATCATAACTCTGCACTGGTCACCCTGGTGACAGACCGTTGTATGTTATCTGCCTAGGGTGGCATTGTGACATCATAACTCTGCACTGGTCAACCAAGTGACAGACCCTTGTCTGTGATCTGCCCAAGGGGGCATTGTGACATCATAACCCTTCACTGGTCACCCAGGTGACAGACCCCTGTCTGTGATCTGCCTAAGGGGCATTCTGACATCATAACACAGCACTGGTCACCCAGGTGAGAGATCCTTGTCTGTGATCTCTCTAAGGGTGAATTGTGACATCATAACTCTGCACTGGTCACCCAGGTGAGAGACCCTTGTCTGTGATCTGCCTATGCGTTCATTGTGACACCATAACTCTACACTGGTCATTGTGGTGAAAGACCCTTGTCTGTGATCTGCCTAAGGGGGCATTGTGACTTCATAACTCGGTACTTGACCACCATGTGACCGACACTTGCCTGTGATCTGCCTAAGGGGGCATTGTGACATCATAACTCTGCACGGGTCACCCAGGTGACACACATATGTCTTTGATCTGCCTTAGGGGGCATTGTGACATCATAACTCTGTACGCATCACCCAGGTGACAGACCCTTGACTGTGATCTGCGTAAGGGGGCATACTTACATCATAACACTGCACCGGTCACACAGGTGGCAGTCCCTTGTCTGTGATCTGCCTAAGGGGCATTGTGACATCATAAGTCTGCACTGCTCACCCAGGTGACAATCCCCTGTGTTTGTTCTGCCTAAGGGGGCATTGTGACATCATAACTCTGTACTGGTCACCGAGGTGACAGACCCTTGTGTGTGATCTGCCTAAGGGGGCATTGTGACATCACAACTCTGCACTGGTCACCCAGGTGTCAGGCTCTTGCCTGTGATCCACCTAAGTGGGCATTGTGACATCAAAACTCTGCACTGGTCACCCAGGTGACAGGACCTTGTCTGTGATCTGACCAAGGGGGCATTGTGACATCAAAACTCTGCACTGGTCACCCAGGTGACAGGCCCTTGTCTGTGATCTGACCAAGGGGGAATTTTGACATCATAACTCTCCACTGGTCACCCAGGTGACAGGCCATTTTCTGTGATCTACCTTAGGGCGAATTGTGACATCATAACTCTGCACTGGTCACCCAGGTAACAGGCCCTTGTCTGTGATATGCCTAACGTGGCATTGTGACATCATAACTCTGCACTGGTCACCCTCGTGACAGACCCTTGTCTGTGATCTGCCTAAGCGTTCATTGTGACATCATAACTCTGCTCTGGTCACCGTGGTGACAGACCATTGTTTGTGATATCCCCAAGGGGGCATTGTGACATCATAAAACTGCAATGGTCACCCAGTTGACAGGCCCTTGTCTCTGATCGGCCTGAGGGGGCATTGTGACATCATAAACCTGCACTGGCCACCCAGGTGACAGGCGCTTGTCTGTGATCTGCCTAAGGGGCAATGTGACATCATAATTCTGCACTTGTCACCCAGGTGACAGACCCTTGCCTTTGATCTCCCTAAGGAGATATTGTGACATCATAACTCTGCACTGTTTACCGTGGTGACAGACCCTTGTCTGTGATCTGCCTAAGGGGACATTGCGACATCATAACTCTGCACTGGTTACCGTAGTGACAGACCCTTTTCTGTGATCTGCCTAAGGGGACATTGTGACATCATAACCCTGCACTGCTCACCCAGGTGACAGACCCATTTCTGTGATCTGCCTAATGGTGTATTGCGACATCATAACTCTGCACCGGTCACCCTGGTGTCAGATCCTTCTTCGTTATCTGCCTAAGGGTTCATTGTGACATCATAACTCTGCACTGGTTACCCAGGTGACAGACCCTTGTCTTTGATCTGCCTAAGGGGGCATTGTGACCTCATAACTCGGCACTCGTCACCCAGGTGGCAGACCCTTGTCTGTGATCTGCCTAAGGGGGCATTGTGATACCATAAATCTGCACTGGTCACCCAGATGAGAAACCCTTGTCTGTAAACTGTCTAAGGGGTCATTGTGACATCATAACTCTGCTCTAGTCACGCAGGTGACCGACCCTTGTCTGTGATCTGCCTAAGGGGGCACTGTGACATCATAACTGTGCACTGGTCACCCAGGTGACAGACCCTTATCTGTGAACTGCCTAAGCGGGCATAGTGACATCATAACTCTGCACTGGTAACCCAGGTGACACACAATTGTCTTTGTTCTGCCTAAGGGGGCATTGTGACATCATAACTCTGCACGAGGCACCCAGGTGGCAGACCCTTGTCTGTGATCTGCCTAAGGGGGAATTGTGACATCATAACTCGCCACTCGTCACCCAGGCGGCAGACCCTTGTGTGTGATCTGCCTAAGTGGGCGTTGTGACATCATAACTCTGCACTGGTCACCGAGGTGACAGAACCTTGTCTCTGATCTATATAAGAAGACATTGTGACATCATAACTCTGCACTGGTTACCATGTTGACAGACCCTTGTCTGTGATCTGCCTAAGGGGACATGTGACATCATAGCTCTGCTGTGGTCACCCAGGTGACACACCCTTGTCTTTGATCTGCCCCAGGGGCATTGTGACATCATAACTCTGCACGAGGCACCCAGGTGTCAGACCCTTCTCTGTGAACTGCCTAAGGGGGCATTGTGACATCAAAACTCTGCATGGGTCACCCATGTGACAAGACCTTGAATGTGGTCTGCCTAAAGGGGCATTGAGACATCATAACTGTGCACTGGTCACCCAGGTGACAGACCCTTGGCTTTGATCTGCCTAAGGGGGCATAGTTGCATCATAACTCTTCACTAGTCACCGTGGTGACAGACCCTTGTCTGTGATCTGCCTAAGAAGGCATGGTGACATCGCAACTGTGCACCGGTAACGCAGGTGACGTACCCTTGTCTTTGATCTGCCTAAGGGGCCATTGTGACATCATAACTCTGCCCTGGCAACCCAGGTGAAAGACCCTTGTCTGTGATATGCCTAAGGGGGCATTGTGACATCATAACTCTGCACTGGTCACCCTGGTGACAGACCGTTGTATGTTATCTGCCTAGGGTGGCATTGTGACATCATAACTCTGCACTGGTCAACCAAGTGACAGACCCTTGTCTGTGATCTGCCTAAGGGGGCATTGTGACATCATAACTCTTCACTGGTCACCCAGGTGACAGACCCCTGTCTGTGATCTGCCTAAGGGGCATTCTGACATCATAACACAGCACTGGTCACCCAGGTGAGAGATCCTTGTCTGTGATCTCTCTAAGGGTGAATTGTGACATCATAACTCTGCACTGGTCACGCAGTTGACAGACCCTTGTCTGTGATCTGCCTAATGAAGCATTGTGACATCATAATTCTGCATTGGTCACCAAGGTGAGAAACCATTGTCTGTGATCTGCCTAAGGGGGCGTTGTGACATCATAAATCTGCACTGGTCAACCAGGTGACAGACCCTTGTCTGTGAACTGCTTAAGGGGGCATTGTGACATCGTAATTCTGCACTTGTCTCCCAGGTGACAGACCCTTGTCTGTCATCTGCTTAAGGGGCATTGTGACATCATTACTCTACACTCATCACCCAGGTGACAGACCATTGTCTGTGATCTGCCTAAGGGGCATTGTGACATCATAACTCGGCACTGGTCACCCTGGTGACAGACCCTTGTCTGTTATCTGCCTCAGGGTGCATTGTGACATCATAATTCTACACCCATTACAAATGTGTCAGACCCTTGCCTGTGATCTGTGTAAGGGTGCAATGTGACATCATAACTCTGCTCGGGTCACCCATGTGACAGGCGCTTGAATGTGATCTGCCTAAGGTGTCATTGTGACATCTTAACTCTGCACTGGTCACCCAGGAGACAGACCCTTGTCTGTGATTTGCCTAAGGGAGCATTGTGACATCATAAGTCTGCATTGGGAACCCAGGTAACAGGCCCTTGACTTTGACCTGCCTAATTGGGCATTGTGACATCAGAACTCTGCACTAGTCAACCTGGTGGCAGACCCTTGTCTGTTATCTGCCTAAGAGGGCATTGTGACATCATAACTGTGCACGGGACACCCAGGTGACACACCCTTGTCTTTGATCTGCCTAAGGGGGCATTGTGACATCATCAGTCTGCACTGGTCAAGCAGCTGACAGACCCTTGTCTGCGAACAGTCTAATGCGGCATTGTGACATCATAACTCTGCATTGGTCACCAAGGTGACAGACCATTGTCTGTGATCTGATTAAGGGGCATTGTGACATCATAACTCTGCACTGGTCACGCAGGTAAAGGAACCTTGTCTGTGATCTGCCTAAGGGGGAATTGTGACATCATAACTCTGCATTGGTGACCAAGGTGAGAGACCATTGTCTGTGATCTGCCTAAAGGGGGGTTGTGACATCATAAATCTGCACTGGACACCCGGTTACAGACCCTTGTCTGTGAACTGCCTTAGGGTGCATTGTGACTTCATAACTCTGCACTTGTCCCCCAGGTGATAGACCCTTGTCTGTGATCTGCTTAAGGGGGCATTGTGACATCATAACTCTCCACTGGTCACCCAGGTGACAGACCCTTGACTGTGAACTGCCTAACGGGGCATTGTGACATCATAACTTTTCACTGCTCACCCTGGTGACAGATCCTTTTCTGTTATCTGCCTAAGGGGTCATTGTGACATCATAACCCTGCACTCGTCAACAAGGTGACAGTCCCTTTTCTGTGATCTGCCTAAGGGGGCATTGTGACATCGTAACTCTGCACTGGTCACCCAGGTGACAGACCATTGGCTGTGATCTGCCTAAGAAGGCATTGTGACATCATCACTCTGCATTGGTCACCAACGTGAGAAACCATTGTCTGTGATCTCCCTAAGGGGGCGTTGTGACATCGTAAGTCTGCACTGGTCACACAGGTGACAGACCTTGTCTGTGAACTGCTTAAGGGGCATAGGGACATCATAACTCTGCACTTGTCTCCCAGCTGACAGACCCTTGTCTTTGATCTGCTTAAGGGGGCATTTTGACATCATAACTCTCCAGTGGTCTCTAAGGTGACAGACCATTGTCTGTGATCTGCCTAAAGAGGCATTGTGACATCAGAACTCTACACTGGTCACCCAGGTGACAGACCCTTGACTGTGAACTGCCTAAAGGAGCATTGTGATATCATAACTCTTCACTGGTCACCCTGGTGACAGATCCTTCTCCGTTATCTGCCAAAGGGTGCATTGTGACATCATAAACCTGCACTGGTCACCCACGTGACAGACCCTTGTCTGTGATATAGCTAAGGGGGAATTGTGACATCATAATTCTGCACTGGTCACCCAGGTGACAGACCGTTCTCTGTGATCTTACTAAGGGGGCATTGTGACATCATAACTCTGTAATGGTCACCCAGGTGGCGGACCCTTGTCTGTGATCTGCTTAATGGGGCATTGTGACACCATAACTCTACACTGGACACCCAGGTGATAGATGCTTGTCTGTGACCTGCCCAAGGGTGCATTGCAACATCATAACTTTGCACTGGTCACCAAGGTGACAGACCATTGTGTGTGATCAGCCTAAGGAGGCATTGTGACATCATAACTCTGCACTGGTCACCCAGGTGACATAGCCTTGTCTGTGAAATGCCGAAGGGGGCATTTTGACGTCATAACTCTGCACTGTTCAACCACGTGACAGACCCTGGTCCTTGATCTGCCTAAGGGTGCATTGTGACATCGTAACTCGGCACGGGGCACCCAGGTCACAGACCCTTGTCTGTGATCGGCCTAAAGGTGCATTGTCACATCATAACTCTGCTCGGGTCACCCATGTGACTGGCCCTTGAATGTGATCTGCCTAAGGGGTCATTGTGACATCTTATCTCTACACTGGTCACCCAGGAGACAGATCCTTGTCTGTGATTTGCCTAATTGGGCATTGTGACATCATAAGTCTGCACTGGGAACCCAGGTGACAGGCCCTTGTCTTGACCTGCCCAAGTGGGCATTGTGACATCATAACTCTGCACTGGTCACCTAGGTGATGGAACCTTGTCTGTGATCTGCCTAAGTGGCATTGTGACATCATAACTCTGCATTGGTCACCCAGGTGACAGACCCTTGTCTGTGATCTGCCTATGGGGGCGTTGTTGCATCTTAACTCTGCACTGGTCACCATGATGACAGACCCTTGTCTGTGATCTGCCTAAGGGGGCATTGTGACATCATAACAGTTCACTGGTAACCCAGGTGACCGACCCTTGTCTTTTATCTGCCTAAGGGGGCATTGTTACATCATAACTCTGCACGGGGTACCCAGGTGACAGGCCCTTGTCTGTGATCTCCCTAAGGTGGCCTTGTGACATCATAACTCTGCACTGGTCATGCAGTTGACAGACCCTTGTCTGTGATCTGCCTAATGAAGCATTGTGACATCATAATTCTGCATTGGTCACCAAGGTGAGAAACCATTGTCTGTGATCTGCCTAAGGGGGCGTTGTGACATCATAAATCTGCACTGGTCAACCAGGTGACAGACCCTTGTCTGTGAACTGCTTAAGGGGGCATTGTGACATCGTAATTCTGCACTTGTCTCCCAGGTGACAGACCCTTGTCTGTCATCTGCTTAAGGGGGATTGTGACATCATTACTCTGCACTCATCACCCAGGTGACAGACCATTGTCTGTTATATGCCTAAGGGGTATTGTGATATCATAACTCGGCACTGGTCACCCTGGTGACAGACCCTTGTCTGTTATCTGCCTCAGGGTGCATTGTGACATCATAATTCTACACCCATCAGAAATGTGTCAGACCCTTGCCTGTGATCTGCGTAAGGGTGCATTGTGACATCATAACTCTGCTCGGGTCACCCATGTGACAGGCGCTTGAATGTGATCTGCCTAAGGGGTCATTGTGACATCTTAACTCTGCACTGGTCACCCAGGAGACAGACCCTTGTCTGTGATTTGCCTAAGGGAGCATTGTGACATCATAAGTCTGCATTGGGAACCCAGGTGACAGGCCCTTGACTTTGACCTGCCTAAGGGGGCATTGTGACATCAGAACTCTGCACTAGTCACCCTGGTGGTAGACCCTTGTCTGCTATCTGCCTAAGAGGGCATTGTGACATCATAACTCTGCACGGGACACCCAGGTGACACACCCTTGTCTTTGATCTGCCTAAGGGGGCATTGTGACATCATCAGTCTGCACTGGTCAAGCAGTTGACAGACCCTTGTCTGTGAACAGTCTAATGCGGCATTGTGACATCATAACTCTGCATTGGTCACCATGGTGAGAAACCATTGTCTGTGATCTGCCTAAGGGGGCAATGTGACATCATAACTCTGCACTGGTCACCAAGGTGACAGACCATTGTCTGTGATCTGCCTAAGGGGCATTGTGACATCATAACTCTGCACTGGTCACGCAGGTAACGGAACCTTGTCTGTGATCTGCCTAAGGGGGAATTGTGACATCATAACTCTGCATTGGTGACCAAGGTGAGAGACCATTGTCTGTGATCTGCCTAAAGGGGGGTTGTGACATCATAAATCTGCACTGGACACCCGGTTACAGACCCTTGTCTGTGAACTGCCTAAGGGTGCATTGTGACTTCATAATTCTGCACTTGTCCCCCAGGTGATAGACCCTTGTCTGTGATCTGCTTAAGGGGGCATTGTGACATCATAACTCTCCACTGGTCACCCAGGTGACAGACCCTTGACTGTGAACTGCCTAACGGGGCATTGTGACATCATAACTTTTCACTGCTCACCCTGGTGACAGATCCTTTTCCGTTATCTGCCTAAGGGTTCATTGTGACATCATAACCCTGCACTCGTCAACAAGGTGACAGTCCCTTGTCTGTGATCTGCCTAAGTTGGCATTGTGACATCGTAACTCTCCACTGGTCACCCAGGTGAGAGACCATTGGCTGTGATCTGCCTAAGAAGGCATTGTGACTTCATAACTCTGCATTGGTCACCAACGTGAGAAACCATTGTCTGTGATCTCCCTAAGGGGGCGTTGTGACATCATAAGTCTGCACTGGTCACACAGGTGACAGACCTTGTCTGTGAACTGCTTAAGGGGCATAGGGACATCATAACTCTGCACTTGTCTCCCAGGTGACAGACCCTTGTGTTTGATCAGCTTAAGGGGGCATTTTGACATCATAACTCTCCAGTGGTCTCTAAGGTGACAGACCCTTGTCTGTGATCTAGCTAAGGGGGCATTGTGACATCATAATTCTGCACTGGTCACCCAGGTGACAGACCGTTCTCTGTGATCTTACTAAGGGGGCATTGTGACATCATAACTCTGCACTGGTCCCCCAGGTGACATACCGTTGTCTGTGATCTGCTTAAGGGGGCATTGTGACATCATAAACTTGCACTGGTCACCCAGGTTACGGATCCTTGTCTGTGATCTGCCTAAGGGGGCATTGTGACATCATAACCCTGCACTGGTCACCCAGGTGAAAGGCCTTTGTCTGTGATCTGCCTAAGGGGGCATTGTGACATCATAAACTTGCACTGGTCACCCAGGTGACGGATCCTTGTCTGTGATCTGCCTAAGTGGGCAATGTGACATCATAACTCTGCACTGGGCAACCAGGATACTGGCCCTAGTCTGTGACGTGCATAAGGGAGCATTTTGACATTATAACACAGCACTGGGCACACAGGTGACATGCCCTTGTCTATGATCTGCCTAAGGGGGCATTGTGACATCATAACACTGCACTGGTCACCCTGGTGACAGACCCTTCTCTGTGAACTGCCTAAGGGGGCATTGTGACTTCATAACTCGGTACTTGACCCCCATGTGACCGACACTTGCCTGTGATCTGCCTAAGGGGGCATTGTGACATCATAACTCTGCACGGGTCACCCAGGTGACACACATATGTCTTTGATCTGCCTTAGGGGGCATTGTGACATCATAACTCTGTACGCATCACCCAGGTGACAGACCCTTGACTGTGATCTGCGTAAGGGGGCATACTTACATCATAACACTGCACTGGTCACACAGGTGGCAGTCCCTTGTCTGTGATCTACCTAAGGGGCATTGTGACATCATAAGTCTGCACTGCTCACCCAGGTGACAATCCCCTGTGTTTGTTCTGCCTAAGGGGGCATTGTGACATCATAACTCTGTACTGGTCACCGAGGTGACAGACCCTTGTGTGTGATCTGCCTAAGGGGGCATTGTGACATCACAACTCTGCACTGGTCACCCAGGTGTCAGGCTCTTGCCTGTGATCCACCTAAGTGGGCATTGTGACATCAAAACTCTGCACTGGTCACCCAGGTGACAGGACCTTGTCTGTGATCTGACCAAGGGGGCATTGTGACATCAAAACTCTGCACTGGTCACCCAGGTGACAGGCCCTTGTCTGTGATCTGACCAAGGGGGAATTTTGACATCATAACTCTCCACTGGTCACCCAGGTGACAGGCCATTTTCTGTGATCTACCTTAGGGCGAATTGTGACATCATAACTCTGCACTGGTCACCCAGGTAACAGGCCCTTGTCTGTGATATGCCTAACGTGGCATTGTGACATCATAACTCTGCACTGGTCACCCTCGTGACAGACCCTTGTCTGTGATCTGCCTAAGCGTTCATTGTGACATCATAACTCTGCTCTGGTCACCGTGGTGACAGACCATTGTTTGTGATATCCCCAAGGGGGCATTGTGACATCATAAAACTGCAATGGTCACCCAGTTGACAGGCCCTTGTCTCTGATCGGCCTGAGGGGGCATTGTGACATCATAAACCTGCACTGGCCACCCAGGTGACAGGCGCTTGTCTGTGATCTGCCTAAGGGGCAATGTGACATCATAATTCTACACTTGTCACCCAGGTGACAGACCCTTGCCTTGATCTCCCTAAGGAGATATTGTGACATCATAACTCTGCACTGTTTACCGTGGTGACAGACCCTTGTCTGTGATCTGCCTAAGGGGACATTGCGACATCATAACTCTGCACTGGTTACCGTAGTGACAGACCCTTTTCTGTGATCTGCCTAAGGGGACATTGTGACATCATAACCCTGCACTGCTCAACCAGGTGACAGACCCATTTCTGTGATCTGCCTAATGGTGTATTGCGACATCATAAGTCTGCACCGGTTACCCTGGTGTCAGATCCTTCTTCGTTATCTGCCTAAGGGTTCATTGTGACATCATAACTCTGCACTGGTTACCCAGGTGACAGACCCTTGTCTTTGATCTGCCTAAGGGGGCATTGTGACCTCATAACTCGGCACTCGTCACCCAGGTGGCAGACCCTTGTCTGTGATCTGCCTAAGGGGGCATTGTGATACCATAAATCTGCACTGGTCACCCAGATGAGAAACCCTTGTCTGTAAACTGTCTAAGGGGTCATTGTGACATCATAACTCTGCTCTAGTCACGCAGGTGACCGACCCTTGTCTGTGATCTGCCTAAGGGGGCACTGTGACATCATAACTGTGCACTGGTCACCCAGGTGACAGACCCTTATCTGTGAACTGCCTAAGCGGGCATAGTGACATCATAACTCTGCACTGGTAACCCAGGTGACACACAATTGTCTTTGTTCTGCCTAAGGGGGCATTGTGACATCATAACTCTGCACGAGGCACCCAGGTGGCAGACCCTTGTCTGTGATCTGCCTAAGGGGGAATTGTGACATCATAACTCGCCACTCGTCACCCAGGCGGCAGACCCTTGTGTGTGATCTGCCTAAGTGGGCGTTGTGACATCATAACTCTGCACTGGTCACCGAGGTGACAGAACCTTGTCTCTGATCTATATAAGAAGACATTGTGACATCATAACTCTGCACTGGTTACCATGTTGACAGACCCTTGTCTGTGATCTGCCTAAGGGGGCATGTGACATCATAGCTCTGCTGTGGTCACCCAGGTGACACACCCTTGTCTTTGATCTGCCCCAGGGGCATTGTGACATCATAACTCTGCACGAGGCACCCAGGTGTCAGACCCTTCTCTGTGAACTGCCTAAGGGGGCATTGTGACATCAAAACTCTGCATGGGTCCCCCATGTGACAAGACCTTGAATGTGGTCTGCCTAAAGGGGCATTGAGACATCATAACTGTGCACTGGTCACCCAGGTGACAGACCCTTGGCTTTGATCTGCCTAAGGGGGCATAGTTGCATCATAACTCTTCACTAGTCACCGTGGTGACAGACCCTTGTCTGTGATCTGCCTAAGAAGGCATGGTGACATCGCAACTGTGCACCGGTAACGCAGGTGACGTACCCTTGTCTTCGATCTGCCTAAGGGGCCATTGTGACATCATAACTCTGCCCTGGCAACCCAGGTGAAAGACCCTTGTCTGTGATATGCCTAAGGGGGCATTGTGACATCATAACTCTGCACTGGTCACCCTGGTGACAGACCGTTGTATGTTATCTGCCTAGGGTGGCATTGTGACATCATAACTCTGCACTGGTCAACCAAGTGACAGACCCTTGTCTGTGATCTGCCTAAGGGGGCATTGTGACATCATAACCCTTCACTGGTCACCCAGGTGACAGACCCCTGTCTGTGATCTGCCTAAGGGGCATTCTGACATCATAACACAGCACTGGTCACCCAGGTGAGAGATCCTTGTCTGTGATCTCTCTAAGGGTGAATTGTGACATCATAACTCTGCACTGGTCACCCAGGTGAGAGACCCTTGTCTGTGATCTGCCTATGCGTTCATTGTGACACCATAACTCTACACTGGTCATTGTGGTGAAAGACCCTTGTCTGTGATCTGCCTAAGGGGGCATTGTGACTTCATAACTCGGTACTTGACCACCATGTGACCGACACTTGCCTGTGATCTGCCTAAGGGGGCATTGTGACATCATAACTCTGCACGGGTCACCCAGGTGACACACATATGTCTTTGATCTGCCTTAGGGGGCATTGTGACATCATAACTCTGTACGCATCACCCAGGTGACAGACCCTTGACTGTGATCTGCGTAAGGGGGCATACTTACATCATAACACTGCACTGGTCACACAGGTGGCAGTCCCTTGTCTGTGATCTGCCTAAGGGGCATTGTGACATCATAAGTCTGCACTGCTCACCCAGGTGACAATCCCCTGCGTTTGTTCTGCCTAAGGGGGCATTGTGACATCATAACTCTGTACTGGTCACCGAGGTGACAGACCCTTGTGTGTGATCTGCCTAAGGGGGCATTGTGACATCACAACTCTGCACTGGTCACCCAGGTGTCAGGCTCTTGCCTGTGATCCACCTAAGTGGGCATTGTGACATCAAAACTCTGCACTGGTCACCCAGGTGACAGGCCCTTGTCTGTGATCTGACCAAGGGGGAATTTTGCCATCATAACTCTCCACTGGGCACCCAGGTGACAGGCCATTTTCTGTGATCTACCTTAGGGCGAATTGTGACATCATAACTCTGCACTGGTCACCCAGGTAACAGGCCCTTGTCTGTGATATGCCTAACGTGGCATTGTGACATCATAACTCTGCACTGGTCACCCTCGTGACAGACCCTTGTCTGTGATCTGCCTAAGCGTTCATTGTGACATCATAACTCTGCTCTGGTCACCGTGGTGACAGACCATTGTTTGTGATATCCCCAAGGGGGCATTGTGACATCATAAAACTGCAATGGTCACCCAGTTGACAGGCCCTTGTCTCTGATCGGCCTGAGGGGGCATTGTGACATCATAAACCTGCACTGGCCACCCAGGTGACAGGCGCTTGTCTGTGATCTGCCTAAGGGGCAATGTGACATCATAATTCTGCACTTGTCACCCAGGTGACAGACCCTTGCCTTTGATCTCCCTAAGGAGATATTGTGACATCATAACTCTGCACTGTTTACCGTGGTGACAGACCCTTGTCTGTGATCTGCCTAAGGGGACATTGCGACATCATAACTCTGCACTGGTTACCGTAGTGACAGACCCTTTTCTGTGATCTGCCTAAGGGGACATTGTGACATCATAACCCTGCACTGCTCACCCAGGTGACAGACCCATTTCTGTGATCTGCCTAATGGTGTATTGCGACATCATAACTCTGCACCGGTCACCCTGGTGTCAGATCCTTCTTCGTTATCTGCCTAAGGGTTCATTGTGACATCATAACTCTGCACTGGTTACCCAGGTGACAGACCCTTGTCTTTGATCTGCCTAAGGGGGCATTGTGACCTCATAACTCGGCACTCGTCACCCAGGTGGCAGACCCTTGTCTGTGATCTGCCTAAGGGGGCATTGTGATACCATAAATCTGCACTGGTCACCCAGATGAGAAACCCTTGTCTGTAAACTGTCTAAGGGGTCATTGTGACATCATAACTCTGCTCTAGTCACGCAGGTGACCGACCCTTGTCTGTGATCTGCCTAAGGGGGCACTGTGACATCATAACTGTGCACTGGTCACCCAGGTGACAGACCCTTATCTGTGAACTGCCTAAGCGGGCATAGTGACATCATAACTCTGCACTGGTAACCCAGGTGACACACAATTGTCTTTGTTCTGCCTAAGGGGGCATTGTGACATCATAACTCTGCACGAGGCACCCAGGTGGCAGACCCTTGTCTGTGATCTGCCTAAGGGGGAATTGTGACATCATAACTCGCCACTCGTCACCCAGGCGGCAGACCCTTGTGTGTGATCTGCCTAAGTGGGCGTTGTGACATCATAACTCTGCACTGGTCACCGAGGTGACAGAACCTTGTCTCTGATCTATATAAGAAGACATTGTGACATCATAACTCTGCACTGGTTACCATGTTGACAGACCCTTGTCTGTGATCTGCCTAAGGGGGCATGTGACATCATAGCTCTGCTGTGGTCACCCAGGTGACACACCCTTGTCTTTGATCTGCCCCAGGGGCATTGTGACATCATAACTCTTCACGAGGCACCCAGGTGTCAGACCCTTCTCTGTGAACTGCCTAAGGGGGCATTGTGACATCAAAACTCTGCATGGGTCACCCATGTGACAAGACCTTGAATGTGGTCTGCCTAAAGGGGCATTGAGACATCATAACCGTGCACTGGTCACTCAGGTGACAGACCCTTGGCTTTGATCTGCCTAAGGGGGCATAGTTGCATCATAACTCTTCACTAGTCACCGTGGTGACAGACCCTTGTCTGTGATCTGCCTAAGAAGGCATGGTGACATCGCAACTGTGCACCGGTAACGCAGGTAACGTACCCTTGTCTTTGATCTGCCTAAGGGGCAATTTTGACATCATAACTCTGCCCTGGCAACCCAGGTGAAAGACCCTTGTCTGTGATATGCCTAAGGGGGCATTGTGACATCATAACTCTGCACTGGTCACCCTGGTGACAGACCGTTGTATGTTATCTGCCTAGGGTGGCATTGTGACATCATAACTCTGCACTGGTCAACCAAGTGACAGACCCTTGTCTGTGATCTGCCTAAGGGGGCATTGTGACATCATAACCCTTCACTGGTCACCCAGGTGACAGACCCCTGTCTGTGATCTGCCTAAGGGGCATTCTGACATCATAACACAGCACTGGTCACCCAGGTGAGAGATCCTTGTCTGTGATCTCTCTAAGGGTGAATTGTGACATCATAACTCTGCACTGGTCACCCAGGTGAGAGACCCTTGTCTGTGATCTGCCTATGCGTTCATTGTGACACCATAACTCTACACTGGTCATTGTGGTGAAAGACCCTTGTCTGTGATCTGCCTAAGGGGGCATTGTGACATCATAAACTTGCACTGGTCACCCAGGTGACGGATCTTTTTCTGTGATCTGCCTAAGGGGGCATTGTGACATCAAAATTCTGCACGGGTCTCCCAGGTGTCAGGCCCATGTCTGTGATCTCCCTGAGGGGGAATTCTGACATCATAATTCTGCACTGGTCACCCAGGTTACAGCCCCTTGTCTGTGATCTGCTTAGGGGGCATTGAGACATCATAACTCTGCACTGGTCACCCAGGTGACAGACCCTTGCCTTCGATTTGCCTAAGGGGGCATTGTTGCATCACAACTCTTCGCTAGTCACCGTTGTGACAGACCCTTGTCTGTGTTCTGCCTAAGAGGGCATTGTGACATTGTAACTGTGCACTGGTAACCATGGTGACGTACCCTTGTGTTTGATCCACCTAAGGGGGCATTGGGACATCATAACTCTGCACTGTTCACTCAGGTGAAAGACCCTTGTCTGTGAACTGCCTAAGGGTGCGTTTTGACATCCTAACTCTGCACGGGGCACCCTGGTGACAGGCCCTTGTCTCTGATCTTCTTCAGTGGTCATTGTGACATCGTAACTCTGCACTGGTCACCCAGGTGACAGACCCTTGTCTGTGAACCGAGTAAGGGGGCATTGTGACATCATATCTCTGCACTGGTCACCGACGTGACAGACCCTTGTCTCTGAACTGCCTAAGGGGGCATTGTGACATCATAACTCTGCACGGGTCACCCTGGAGACAGACCCTTCTCTGTGATCTGCCTAAGGGGGCATTGTGACCTCATAAGTCGCCACTCGTCACCCAGGCGACAGACCATTGTCTGTGATCTGCCTAAGGGGCATTGTGACATCATAAGTCTGCACTGGTCACCCTGGTGACAGACCTTTGTCCGCTATCTGCCTAAGGGTGCATTGTGACATCATAACTCTGCACTGGTTACCCAGGTGACAGACCCTTGTCTGTGATCTGCCTAAGGGGGCATTGTGACCTCATAAGTCGCCACTCGTCACCCAGGCGACAGACCATTTTCTGTGATCTGCCTAAGGGGGCATTGTGACATCATAACTCTGCAATGGTCACCCAGGTGAGAGACCCATTTCTGTGATCTGCCTAAGAGGGCATGGTTGCATCATAACACTTCACTAGTCACCGTGGTGACAGGCCCTTGTCTGTGATCTGCCTAAGAGGGCATTGTGACATCATAACTGTGCACTGGTAACCCAGGTGACGTACCCTTCACTGTGATCTGCCTAAGGGGGCATTGTGACATCATAACTCTGCACTGGTCATCCAGGTGACATACCCTTTTCTGTGTTCTGCCTAAGGGGGCATTGTGACATCATAACTCTGCACTGGTCACCCAGGTGACAGACCATAGTCTGTGATCTGCCTAAGTGGGCATTGTGATATCATAACGCTGCAATGGACACCCAGGTGAGAGACTGTTGTCTGTAAACTGCCTAAAGGGGCATTGTGACATCATAACTCTGCACTGGTCACCCTGGTAAAAGACCCTTGTCTGTGGTCTGCCTAAGGGGGCATTGAGACATCATAACTCTGCCGTGCTCACCCAGGTGACAGGCGCTTGTCTGTGATCTGCCTAAGAGTTCATTGTGACATCATAAATCTGCACTGCTCTCCCAGGTGACAGTCCCTTGTCTGTGTTCTGCCTAAGGGGGCATTCTGACACAATAACCCTGCAGTGGTCACTGTGGTTACAGACCATTATCTCTGATCTGCCTAAGGGGGCATTGTGAGATTATAACTCTGCACTGGTCACACAGGTGACAGACCCTGATCTGTGATCTGCCTAACGGGGCATTGAGACATCATAAATCTACAATGGGCAGCCAGGTGACAGGCCCTTGTCTGTGATCTCCCTAAGGGGGCATTGTGACATCATAACACTGCACTAATCACCCAGGTGACAGTCCCTTGTCTGTGATATGCCTAAGGGTGCATTGTGACATCATAATTCTGCATGGGTCACCGTGCTGACAGACCCCTGTGTTTGATCTGCTTAAGTGGGCATTGTGACATCATAACTCTGCACTGGTTCCCCAGGTGACATACCCTTGTCTGTGGTCTGCCTAAGGGGGCATTGTGACATCATAAGTCTGCACTGGTCACCCAGGTGTCAGACCCTTGTCTGTGATCTGCCGAAGGGGGCATTGTGACACCATAACTCTACACTGGTCATTGTGGTGAAAGACCCTTGTCTGTGATCTGCCTAAGGGGGCATTGTGACATCATAAACTTGCACTGGTCACCCAGGTGACGGATCCTTTTCTGTGATCTGCCTAAGGGGGCATTGTGACATCAAAATTCTGCACGGGTCTCCCAGGTGTCAGGCCCATGTCTGTGATCTCCCTGAGGGGGAATTCTGACATCATAATTCTGCACTGGTCACCCAGGTTACAGCCCCTTGTCTGTGATCTGCTTAGGGGGCATTGAGACATCATAACTCTGCACTGGTCACCCAGGTGACAGACCCTTGCCTTCGATTTGCCTAAGGGGGCATTGTTGCATCACAACTCTTCGCTAGTCACCGTTGTGACAGACCCTTGTCTGTGTTCTGCCTAAGAGGGCATTGTGACATTGTAACTGTGCACTGGAAACCATGGTGACGTACCCTTGTGTTTGATCCACCTAAGGGGGCATTGGGACATCATAAATCTGCACTGTTCACTCAGGTGAAAGACCCTTGTCTGTGAACTGCCTAAGGGTGCGTTGTGACATCCTAATTCTGCACGGGGCACCCTGGTGACAGACCCTTGTCTTTGATCTTCTTCAGTGGTCATTGTGACATTGTAACTCTGCACTGGTCACCCAGGTGACAGACCCTTGTCTGTGAACCGAGTAAGGGGGCATTGTGACATCATACCTCTGCACTGGTCACAGACGTGACAGACCCTTGTCTCTGAACTGCCTAAGGGGGCATTGTGACATCATAACTCTGCACGGGTCACCCTGGAGACAGACCCTTCTCTGTGATCTGCCTAAGGGGCATTGTGACATCATAAGTCTGCACTGGTCACCCTGGTGACAGACCTTTGTCCGCTATCTGCCTAAGGGTGCATTGTGACATCATAACTCTGCACTGGTTACCCAGGTGACAGACCCTTGTCTGTGATCTGCCTAAGGGGGCATTGTGACCTCATAAGTCGCCACTCGTCACCCAGGTGACAGACCATTGTCTGTGATCTGCCTAAGGGGGCATTGTGACATCATAACTCTGCACTGGTCACCCAGGTGACAGACCCATTACTGTGATCTGCCTAAGAGTGTATGGTTGCATCATAACACTTCACTAGTCACCGTGGTGACAGGCCCTTGTCTGTGATCTGCCTAAGAGGGCATTGTGACATCATAACTGTGCACTGGTAACCCAGGTGACGTACCCTTCACTGTGATCTGCCTAAGGGGGCATTGTGACATCATAACTCTGCACTGGTCATCCAGGTGACATACCCTTTTCTGTGTTCTGCCTAAGGGGGCATTGTGACATCATAACTCTGCACTGGTCACCCAGGTGACAGACCATTGTCTGTGATCTGCCTAAGTGGGCATTGTGATATCATAACCCTGCAATGGACACCCAGGTGAGAGACTGTTGTCTGTAAACTGCCTAAAGGGGCATTGTGACATCATAACTCTGCACTAGTCACCCTGGTAAAAGACACTTGTCTGTGGTCTGCCTAAGGGGGCATTGAGACATCATAACTCTGCCGTGCTCA
The DNA here is from genome assembly GCF_029281585.2 of Gorilla gorilla gorilla. NCBI lineage: Eukaryota > Metazoa > Chordata > Mammalia > Primates > Hominidae > Gorilla > Gorilla gorilla. The sequence continues at coordinate 13,945,398 of NC_073237.2, read as the reverse complement.
CCCAGGTGACAGGCGCTTGTCTGTGATCTGCCTATGAGTTCATTGTGACATCATAAATCTGCACTGCTCTCCCAGGTGACAGTCCCTTGTCTTTGTTCTGCCTAAGGGGGCATTGTAACATCATAACTCTGCACGGGTCACACAGGTGACAGGCCCCTGTCTGTGATCTGCATAAGGGGGCATTGTGACATCACAACACTGCACGGGTCAAGCAGGTGACAGATCCTTTTCTGTGATCTGCCTAAGGGGGCATTGTGACATCATAACACTGCACGGGTCACGCAGGTGACAGGCCCTTGTCTGTGATCTGTCTAAGGGGGTATTGTGATATCATAATTCTGCACTGGTCACCCAGGTGTCAGACCCTTGTCTGTGATCTGCCGAAGGGGGCATTGTGACACCATAACTCTACACTGGTCACTGTGGTGAAAGACCCTTGTCTGTGATCTGCCTAAGGGGGCATTGTGACATCATAAACTTGCACTGGTCACCCAGGAGACGGATCCTTTTCTGTGATCTGCCTAAGGGGGCATTGTGACATCATAATTCTGCACTGGTCACCCAGGTGAAAGACCCTTGTCTGTGATCTGCGAAAGGGGGAATTGTGACATCACAACCCTGCACGGGTCACCCTGTTGACAGACCCTTGTCTTTGATCTGCTTAAGTGGACATTGTGACTTGAAAACTCTGCACTGGTCACCCAGGTGACAGACCCTTGTCTGTGATCGGCCTAAGGGGGCATTGTGACATCGTAACTATCGACTGGTCACCCAGGGGAAAGACCCTTCTCTGTGATCTGCCTAAGGGGGCATTGTGACATCATAACTCCGCACGGGTCACAAAGGTGACAGTCCCTTGTCTGTGATCTGCCTAAGGGGGCATTGTGACATCATAAATCTGCACTTGTCACCCAGGTGTCAGACTCTTGTCTGTGATCTGCCTAAAGGGGCATTGTGACATCATATGTCTGCACTGGGTACCCAGGTGACAGGTCCTTGTCTTTGATCGGCCTAAGTGGGCATTGTGACGTCATAAGTCTTCACTCGTCACCCAGGTGACAGACCCTTGTCTGTGACCTGCCTAATGGGGCATTGTGACATCATAACTCTGCACGGGTCACCCAGGTGACAGACCCTTGTCTGTGATCTGCCTAAGGGGTCACTGTGACATCATAACTCCGCACGGGTATCCCAGGTGACAGACACTTGTCTGTGAAATGCCTAAGGGGTCATTGTGGCATCGTAACTCTGCACTGGTCACCCACGTGACAGACCCTTGTCTTTGACGTACCTAAGGGGGCATTGTGACAGCAAAACTCTGCATGGGGCACCCAGGTGACTGATCCTTGTCTCTGATCTGCCTAAGGGGGCATTGTGACATCATAAATCTGCTCGGGTCACCCATGTGAGAGGCCCTTGAATGTTATCTGCCTAACGGGTCATTGTGACTTCATAACTCTCCACTGGTCACTCAGGAGACAAACACTTGTCTGTGATCTGCCTAACAGGGCATTGTGACATCATAAGTCTGCACTGGGCACCCAGGTGACAGGCCCTTGTCTGTGATCTGCCTAAGGGGGCATTGTGACATCATAACTCTCCACTGGTCACCCAGGTGACAGACCCTTGTCTGTGATCTGCTTAAGGGGTGATTGTGACATCTAAAATCTGCACTGGTCACCCAGGTGACAGACCCTTGTCTGTGATTTGCCTATGGGGGCGTTGTTGCAGCTTAACTCTGCACTGGACACCGTGGAGACAGCCCCTTGTCTGTGATCTGCCTACGGGGGCATTGTGACATCATAACAGTGCACTGGTAACCCAGGTGACGGACCCTTGTCCGTGACATGCCTAAGGGGGCATTGTGACATCATAACCCTGCACTGATCACCCTGGTGAAAGACCCTTTTCTGTGATCGGCCTAAGGGGGCATTGAGACATCATAACTCGGCACTGGCCACCCAGGTGACAGACTCTTGTATGTGATCTGCCTAATGTTGCATTGTGACATCATAGCACTGCACGGGTCACCCAGGTGACAGACCCTTGTCTGTGATCTGCCTAAGGGGGCATTGTGACATCATTATTCTGCACGGGTCACCCAGGTGACAGTCCCTTGTCTGTGATCTGCCTAAAGGTGCATTGTGACAACATAGCTCTGCACTGGTCACCCTGGTGAGAGACCCTTGTCCGTTATCTGCCTACGGGGGCATTGTGACATCATAATTCTGCACAGGTCACCCAGGTGACAGACCCCTGTCTATGATCTGCCTAAGGGGGCATTGTGACATCATAACTCTGCACTGGTCCCCCAGGTGACATACCATTGTCTGTGATCTGCTTAAGGGGGCATTGTGACATCATAATTTTGCACGGGTCACCCAGGTGACAGACCCCTGTCTGTGATCTGCCTAAGGGGGCATTGTGACATCATAAACTTGCACTGGTCACCCAGGTGACGGATCCTTGTCTGTGATCTGCCTAAGTTGGCAATGTGACATCATAACTCTGCACTGGGCACCCAGGTTACAGGCCCTAGTCTGTGACGTGCATAAGGGAGCATTTTGACATTATAACACAGCAATGGGCACACAGGTGACATGCCCTTGTCTGTGATCTGCCTAAGTGGGCATTGTGACATCATACCTCTCCACTGGTCACCCAGGTGACAGACCCTTGTCTGTGATCTGCCTAAGGGGGCATTGTGACATCATAACACTGCACTGGTCACCCTGTTGACAGACCCTTGTCTTTGATCTGCTTAAGTGGACATTGTGACTTCAAAACTCTGCACTGGTCACCCAGGTGACAGACCCTTGTCTGTGATCGGCCTAAGGGGGCATTGTGACATGGTAACTATCGACTGGTCACCCAGGGGAAAGACCCTTCTCTGTGATCTGCCTAAGGGGGCATTGTGACATCATAACTCCGCACGGGTTACAAAGTTGACAGTCCCTTGTCTGTGATCTGCCTAAGGGGGCATTGTGACATCATAAATCTGCACTTGTCACCCAGGTGTCAGACACTTGTCTGTGATCTGCCTAAAGGGGCATTGTGACATCATATGTCTGCACTGGGTACCCAGGTGACAGGTCCTTGTCTTTGATCGGCCTAAGTGGGCATTGTGACATCATAAGTCTGCACTCGTCACCCAGGTGACAGACCCTTGTCTGTGACCTGCCTAATGGGGCATTGTGACATCATAACTCTGCACGGGTCACCCAGGTGACAGACCCTTGTCTGTGATCTGCCTAAGGGGTCACTGTGACATCATAACTCTGCACGGGTATCCCAGGTGACAGACACTTGTCTGTGAAATGCCTAAGGGGTCATTGTGGCATCGTAACTCTGCACTGGTCACCCACGTGACAGACCCTTGTCTTTGACGTACCTAAGGGGGCATTGTGACAGCAAAACTCTGCATGGGGCACCCAGGTGACTGATCCTTGTCTCTGATCTGCCTAAGGGGGCATTGTGACATCATAAATCTGCTCGGGTCACCCATGTGAGAGGCCCTTGAATGTTATCTGCCTAACGGGTCATTGTGACTTCATAACTCTCCACTGGTCACTCAGGAGACAAACACTTGTCTGTGATCTGCCTAACAGGGCATTGTGACATCATAAGTCTGCACTGGGCACCCAGGTGACAGGCCCTTGTCTGTGATCTGCCTAAGGGGGCATTGTGACATCATAACTCTCCACTGGTCACCCAGGTGACAGACCCTTGTCTGTGATCTGCTTAAGGGGTGATTGTGACATCTAAAATCTGCACTGGTCACCCAGGTGACAGACCCTTGTCTGTGATTTGCCTATGGGGGCGTTGTTGCAGCTTAACTCTGCACTGGACACCGTGGAGACAGTCCCTTGACTGTGATCTGCCTACGGGGGCATTGTGACATCATAACAGTGCACTGGTAACCCAGGTGACGGACCCTTGTCCGTGACCTGCCTAAGGGGGCATTGTGACATCATAACCCTGCACTGATCACCCTGGTGAAAGACCCTTTTCCGTGATCGGCCTAAGGGGGCATTGAGACATCATAACTCGGCACTGGCCACCCAGGTGACAGACTCTTGTATGTGATCTGCCTAATGTTGCATTGTGACATCATAGCACTGCACGGGTCACCCAGGTGACAGACCCCTGTCTATGATCTGCCTAAGGGGGCATTGTGACATCATAACTCTGCACTGGTCCCCCAGGTGACATACCGTTGTCTGTGATCTGCTTAAGGGGGCATTGTGACATCATAATTCTGCACTGGTCACCCAGGTGACAGACCCCTGTCTGTGATCTGCCTAAGGGGGCATTGTGACATCATAAACTTGCACTGGTCACCCAGGTGACGGATCCTTGTCTGTGATCTGCCTAAGTGGGCAATGTGACATCATAACTCTGCACTGGGCACCCTGTTGACAGACCCTTGTCTTTGATCTGCTTAAGTGGACATTGTGACTTCAAAACTCTGCACTGGTCACCCAGGTGACAGACCCTTGTCTGTGATCGGCCTAAGGGGGCATTGTGACATCGTAACTATCGACTGGTCACCCAGGGGAAAGACCCTTCTCTGTGATCTGCCTAAGGGGGCATTGTGACATCATAACTCTGCACGGGTCACAAAGGTGACAGTCCCTTGTCTGTGATCTGCCTAAGGGGGCATTGTGACATCATAAATCTGCACTTGTCACCCAGGTGTCAGACACTTGTCTGTGATCTGCCTAAAGGGGCATTGTGACATCATATGTCTGCACTGGGTACCCAGGTGACAGGTCCTTGTCTTTGATCGGCCTAAGTGGGCATTGTGACGTCATAAGTCTGCACTCGTCACCCAGGTGACAGACCCTTGTCTGTGACCTGCCTAATGGGGCATTGTGACATCATAACTCTGCACGGGTCACCCAGGTGACAGACCCTTGTCTGTGATCTGCCTAAGGGGTCACTGTGACATCATAACTCCGCACGGGTATCCCAGGTGACAGACACTTGTCTGTGAAATGCCTAAGGGGTCATTGTGGCATCGTAACTCTGCACTGGTCACCCACGTGACAGACCCTTGTCTTTGACGTACCTAAGGGGGCATTGTGACAGCAAAACTCTGCATGGGGCACCCAGGTGACTGATCCTTGTCTCTGATCTGCCTAAGGGGGCATTGTGACATCATAATTCTGCACTGGTCACCCAGGTGAAAGACCCTTGTCTGTGATCTGCGAAAGGGGGAATTGTGACATCACAACCCTGCACGGGTCACCCTGTTGACAAACCCTTGTCTTTGATCTGCTTAAGTGGACATTGTGACTTGAAAACTCTGCACTGGTCACCCAGGTGACAGACCCTTGTCTGTGATCGGCCTAAGGGGGCATTGTGACATCGTAACTATCGACTGGTCACCCAGGGGAAAGACCCTTCTCTGTGATCTGCCTAAGGGGGCATTGTGACATCATAACTCCGCACGGGTCACAAAGGTGACAGTCCCTTGTCTGTGATCTGCCTAAGGGGGCATTGTGACATCATAAATCTGCACTTGTCACCCAGGTGTCAGACTCTTGTCTGTGATCTGCCTAAAGGGGCATTGTGACATCATATGTCTGCACTGGGTACCCAGGTGACAGGTCCTTGTCTTTGATCGGCCTAAGTGGGCATTGTGACGTCATAAGTCTGCACTCGTCACCCAGGTGACAGACCCTTGTCTGTGACCTGCCTAATGGGGCATTGTGACATCATAACTCTGCACGGGTCACCCAGGTGACAGACCCTTGTCTGTGATCTGCCTAAGGGGTCACTGTGACATCATAACTCCGCACGGGTATCCCAGGTGACAGACACTTGTCTGTGAAATGCCTAAGGGGTCATTGTGGCATCGTAACTCTGCACTGGTCACCCACGTGACAGACCCTTGTCTTTGACGTACCTAAGGGGGCATTGTGACAGCAAAACTCTGCATGGGGCACCCAGGTGACTGATCCTTGTCTCTGATCTGCCTAAGGGGGCATTGTGACATCATAAATCTGCTCGGGTCACCCATGTGAGAGGCCCTTGAATGTTATCTGCCTAACGGGTCATTGTGACTTCATAACTCTCCACTGGTCACTCAGGAGACAAACACTTGTCTGTGATCTGCCTAACAGGGCATTGTGACATCATAAGTCTGCACTGGGCACCCAGGTGACAGGCCCTTGTCTGTGATCTGCCTAAGGGGGCATTGTGACATCATAACTCTCCACTGGTCACCCAGGTGACAGACCCTTGTCTGTGATCTGCTTAAGGGGTGATTGTGACATCTAAAATCTGCACTGGTCACCCAGGTGACAGACCCTTGTCTGTGATTTGCCTATGGGGGAGTTGTTGCAGCTTAACTCTGCACTGGACACCGTGGAGACAGCCCCTTGTCTGTGATCTGCCTACGGGGGCATTGTGACATCATAACAGTGCACTGGTAACCCAGGTGACGGACCCTTGTCCGTGACATGCCTAAGGGGGCATTGTGACATCATAACCCTGCACTGATCACCCTGGTGAAAGACCCTTTTCCGTGATCGGCCTAAGGGGGCATTGAGACATCATAACTCGGCACTGGCCACCCAGGTGACAGACTCTTGTATGTGATCTGCCTAATGTTGCATTGTGACATCATAGCACTGCACGGGTCACCCAGGTGACAGACCCTTGTCTGTGATCTGCCTAAGGGGGCATTGTGACATCATTATTCTGCACGGGTCACCCAGGTGACAGTCCCTTGTCTGTGATCTGCCTAAAGGTGCATTGTGACAACATAGCTCTGCACTGGTCACCCTGGTGAGAGACCCTTGTCCGTTATCTGCCTACGGGGGCATTGTGACATCATAATTCTGCACAGGTCACCCAGGTGACAGACCCCTGTCTATGATCTGCCTAAGGGGGCATTGTGACATCATAACTCTGCACTGGTCCCCCAGGTGACATACCATTGTCTGTGATCTGCTTAAGGGGGCATTGTGACATCATAATTTTGCACTGGTCACCCAGGTGACAGACCCCTGTCTGTGATCTGCCTAAGGGGGCATTGTGACATCATAAACTTGCACTGGTCACCCAGGTGACGGATCCTTGTCTGTGATCTGCCTAAGTGGGCAATGTGACATCATAACTCTGCACTGGGCACCCAGGTTACAGGCCCTAGTCTGTGACGTGCATAAGGGAGCATTTTGACATTATAACACAGCAATGGGCACACAGGTGACATGCCCTTGTCTGTGATCTGCCTAAGTGGGCATTGTGACATCATACCTCTCCACTGGTCACCCAGGTGACAGACCCTTGTCTGTGATCTGCCTAAGGGGGCATTGTGACATCATAACACTGCACTGGTCACCCTGTTGACAGACCCTTGTCTTTGATCTGCTTAAGTGGACATAGTGACTTCAAAACTCTGCACTGGTCACCCAGGTGACAGACCCTTGTCTGTGATCGGCCTAAGGGGGCATTGTGACATGGTAACTATCGACTGGTCACCCAGGGGAAAGACCCTTCTCTGTGATCTGCCTAAGGGGGCATTGTGACATCATAACTCCGCACGGGTTACAAAGTTGACAGTCCCTTGTCTGTGATCTGCCTAAGGGGGCATTGTGACATCATAAATCTGCACTTGTCACCCAGGTGTCAGACACTTGTCTGTGATCTGCCTAAAGGGGCATTGTGACATCATATGTCTGCACTGGGTACCCAGGTGACAGGTCCTTGTCTTTGATCGGCCTAAGTGGGCATTGTGACATCATAAGTCTGCACTCGTCACCCAGGTGACAGACCCTTGTCTGTGATCTGCCTAAGGGGTCACTGTGACATCATAACTCTGCACGGGTATCCCAGGTGACAGACACTTGTCTGTGAAATGCCTAAGGGGTCATTGTGGCATCGTAACTCTGCACTGGTCACCCACGTGACAGACCCTTGTCTTTGACGTACCTAAGGGGGCATTGTGACAGCAAAACTCTGCATGGGGCACCCAGGTGACTGATCCTTGTCTCTGATCTGCCTAAGGGGGCATTGTGACATCATAAATCTGCTCGGGTCACCCATGTGAGAGGCCCTTGAATGTTATCTGCCTAACGGGTCATTGTGACTTCATAACTCTCCACTGGTCACTCAGGAGACAAACACTTGTCTGTGATCTGCCTAACAGGGCATTGTGACATCATAAGTCTGCACTGGGCACCCAGGTGACAGGCCCTTGTCTGTGATCTGCCTAAGGGGGCATTGTGACATCATAACTCTCCACTGGTCACCCAGGTGACAGACCCTTGTCTGTGATCTGCTTAAGGGGTGATTGTGACATCTAAAATCTGCACTGGTCACCCAGGTGACAGACCCTTGTCTGTGATTTGCCTATGGGGGCGTTGTTGCAGCTTAACTCTGCACTGGACACCGTGGAGACAGCCCCTTGTCTGTGATCTGCCTACGGGGGCATTGTGACATCATAACAGTGCACTGGTAACCCAGGTGACGGACCCTTGTCCGTGACCTGCCTAAGGGGGCATTGTGACATCATAACCCTGCACTGATCACCCTGGTGAAAGACCCTTTTCCGTGATCGGCCTAAGGGGGCATTGAGACATCATAACTCGGCACTGGCTACCCAGGTGACAGACTCTTGTATGTGATCTGCCTAATGTTGCATTGTGACATCATAGCACTGCACGGGTCACCCAGGTGACAGACCCCTGTCTATGATCTGCCTAAGGGGGCATTGTGACATCATAACTCTGCACTGGTCCCCCAGGTGACATACCGTTGTCTGTGATCTGCTTAAGGGGGCATTGTGACATCATAATTCTGCACTGGTCACCCAGGTGACAGACCCCTGTCTGTGATCTGCCTAAGGGGGCATTGTGACATCATAAACTTGCACTGGTCACCCAGGTGACGGATCCTTGTCTGTGATCTGCCTAAGTGGGCAATGTGACATCATAACTCTGCACTGGGCACCCTGTTGACAGACCCTTGTCTTTGATCTGCTTAAGTGGACATTGTGACTTCAAAACTCTGCACTGGTCACCCAGGTGACAGACCCTTGTCTGTGATCGGCCTAAGGGGGCATTGTGACATCGTAACTATCGACTGGTCACCCAGGGGAAAGACCCTTCTCTGTGATCTGCCTAAGGGGGCATTGTGACATCATAACTCTGCACGGGTCACAAAGGTGACAGTCCCTTGTCTGTGATCTGCCTAAGGGGGCATTGTGACATCATAAATCTGCACTTGTCACCCAGGTGTCAGACACTTGTCTGTGATCTGCCTAAAGGGGCATTGTGACATCATATGTCTGCACTGGGTACCCAGGTGACAGGTCCTTGTCTTTGATCGGCCTAAGTGGGCATTGTGACGTCATAAGTCTGCACTCGTCACCCAGGTGACAGACCCTTGTCTGTGACCTGCCTAATGGGGCATTGTGACATCATAACTCTGCACGGGTCACCCAGGTGACAGACCCTTGTCTGTGATCTGCCTAAGGGGTCACTGTGACATCATAACTCCGCACGGGTATCCCAGGTGACAGACACTTGTCTGTGAAATGCCTAAGGGGTCATTGTGGCATCGTAACTCTGCACTGGTCACCCACGTGACAGACCCTTGTCTTTGACGTACCTAAGGGGGCATTGTGACAGCAAAACTCTGCATGGGGCACCCAGGTGACTGATCCTTGTCTCTGATCTGCCTAAGGGGGCATTGTGACATCATAATTCTGCACTGGTCACCCAGGTGAAAGACCCTTGTCTGTGATCTGCGAAAGGGGGAATTGTGACATCACAACCCTGCACGGGTCACCCTGTTGACAGACCCTTGTCTTTGATCTGCTTAAGTGGACATTGTGACTTGAAAACTCTGCACTGGTCACCCAGGTGACAGACCCTTGTCTGTGATCGGCCTAAGGGGGCATTGTGACATGGTAACTATCGACTGGTCACCCAGGGGAAAGACCCTTCTCTGTGATCTGCCTAAGGGGGCATTGTGACATCATAACTCCGCACGGGTCACAAAGGTGACAGTCCCTTGTCTGTGATCTGCCTAAGGGGGCATTGTGACATCATAAATCTGCACTTGTCACCCAGGTGTCAGACTCTTGTCTGTGATCTGCCTAAAGGGGCATTGTGACATCATATGTCTGCACTGGGTACCCAGGTGACAGGTCCTTGTCTTTGATCGGCCTAAGTGGGCATTGTGACGTCATAAGTCTGCACTCGTCACCCAGGTGACAGACCCTTGTCTGTGACCTGCCTAATGGGGCATTGTGACATCATAACTCTGCACGGGTCACCCAGGTGACAGACCCTTGTCTGTGATCTGCCTAAGGGGTCACTGTGACATCATAACTCCGCACGGGTATCCCAGGTGACAGACACTTGTCTGTGAAATGCCTAAGGGGTCATTGTGGCATCGTAACTCTGCACTGGTCACCCACGTGACAGACCCTTGTCTTTGACGTACCTAAGGGGGCATTGTGACAGCAAAACTCTGCATGGGGCACCCAGGTGACTGATCCTTGTCTCTGATCTGCCTAAGGGGGCATTGTGACATCATAAATCTGCTCGGGTCACCCATGTGAGAGGCCCTTGAATGTTATCTGCCTAACGGGTCATTGTGACTTCATAACTCTCCACTGGTCACTCAGGAGACAAACACTTGTCTGTGATCTGCCTAACAGGGCATTGTGACATCATAAGTCTGCACTGGGCACCCAGGTGACAGGCCCTTGTCTGTGATCTGCCTAAGGGGGCATTGTGACATCATAACTCTCCACTGGTCACCCAGGTGACAGACCCTTGTCTGTGATCTGCTTAAGGGGTGATTGTGACATCTAAAATCTGCACTGGTCACCCAGGTGACAGACCCTTGTCTGTGATTTGCCTATGGGGGCGTTGTTGCAGCTTAACTCTGCACTGGACACCGTGGAGACAGCCCCTTGACTGTGATCTGCCTACGGGGGCATTGTGACATCATAACAGTGCACTGGTAACCCAGGTGACGGACCCTTGTCCGTGACCTGCCTAAGGGGGCATTGTGACATCATAACCCTGCACTGATCACCCTGGTGAAAGACCCTTTTCCGTGATCGGCCTAAGGGGGCATTGAGACATCATAACTCGGCACTGGCCACCCAGGTGACAGACTCTTGTATGTGATCTGCCTAATGTTGCATTGTGACATCATAGCACTGCACGGGTCACCCAGGTGACAGACCCCTGTCTATGATCTGCCTAAGGGGGCATTGTGACATCATAACTCTGCACTGGTCCCCCAGGTGACATACCGTTGTCTGTGATCTGCTTAAGGGGGCATTGTGACATCATAATTCTGCACTGGTCACCCAGGTGACAGACCCCTGTCTGTGATCTGCCTAAGGGGGCATTGTGACATCATAAACTTGCACTGGTCACCCAGGTGACGGATCCTTGTCTGTGATCTGCCTAAGTGGGCAATGTGACATCATAACTCTGCACTGGGCACCCTGTTGACAGACCCTTGTCTTTGATCTGCTTAAGTGGACATTGTGACTTCAAAACTCTGCACTGGTCACCCAGGTGACAGACCCTTGTCTGTGATCGGCCTAAGGGGGCATTGTGACATCGTAACTATCGACTGGTCACCCAGGGGAAAGACCCTTCTCTGTGATCTGCCTAAGGGGGCATTGTGACATCATAACTCTGCACGGGTCACAAAGGTGACAGTCCCTTGTCTGTGATCTGCCTAAGGGGGCATTGTGACATCATAAATCTGCACTTGTCACCCAGGTGTCAGACACTTGTCTGTGATCTGCCTAAAGGGGCATTGTGACATCATATGTCTGCACTGGGTACCCAGGTGACAGGTCCTTGTCTTTGATCGGCCTAAGTGGGCATTGTGACGTCATAAGTCTGCACTCGTCACCCAGGTGACAGACCCTTGTCTGTGACCTGCCTAATGGGGCATTGTGACATCATAACTCTGCACGGGTCACCCAGGTGACAGACCCTTGTCTGTGATCTGCCTAAGGGGTCACTGTGACATCATAACTCCGCACGGGTATCCCAGGTGACAGACACTTGTCTGTGAAATGCCTAAGGGGTCATTGTGGCATCGTAACTCTGCACTGGTCACCCACGTGACAGACCCTTGTCTTTGACGTACCTAAGGGGGCATTGTGACAGCAAAACTCTGCATGGGGCACCCAGGTGACTGATCCTTGTCTCTGATCTGCCTAAGGGGGCATTGTGACATCATAATTCTGCACTGGTCACCCAGGTGAAAGACCCTTGTCTGTGATCTGCGAAAGGGGGAATTGTGACATCACAACCCTGCACGGGTCACCCTGTTGACAGACCCTTGTCTTTGATCTGCTTAAGTGGACATTGTGACTTGAAAACTCTGCACTGGTCACCCAGGTGACAGACCCTTGTCTGTGATCGGCCTAAGGGGGCATTGTGACATCGTAACTATCGACTGGTCACCCAGGGGAAAGACCCTTCTCTGTGATCTGCCTAAGGGGGCATTGTGACATCATAACTCCGCACGGGTCACAAAGGTGACAGTCCCTTGTCTGTGATCTGCCTAAGGGGGCATTGTGACATCATAAATCTGCACTTGTCACCCAGGTGTCAGACTCTTGTCTGTGATCTGCCTAAAGGGGCATTGTGACATCATATGTCTGCACTGGGTACCCAGGTGACAGGTCCTTGTCTTTGATCGGCCTAAGTGGGCATTGTGACGTCATAAGTCTGCACTCGTCACCCAGGTGACAGACCCTTGTCTGTGACCTGCCTAATGGGGCATTGTGACATCATAACTCTGCACGGGTCACCCAGGTGACAGACCCTTGTCTGTGATCTGCCTAAGGGGTCACTGTGACATCATAACTCCGCACGGGTATCCCAGGTGACAGACACTTGTCTGTGAAATGCCTAAGGGGTCATTGTGGCATCGTAACTCTGCACTGGTCACCCACGTGACAGACCCTTGTCTTTGACGTACCTAAGGGGGCATTGTGACAGCAAAACTCTGCATGGGGCACCCAGGTGACTGATCCTTGTCTCTGATCTGCCTAAGGGGGCATTGTGACATCATAAATCTGCTCGGGTCACCCATGTGAGAGGCCCTTGAATGTTATCTGCCTAACGGGTCATTGTGACTTCATAACTCTCCACTGGTCACTCAGGAGACAAACACTTGTCTGTGATCTGCCTAACAGGGCATTGTGACATCATAAGTCTGCACTGGGCACCCAGGTGACAGGCCCTTGTCTGTGATCTGCCTAAGGGGGCATTGTGACATCATAACTCTCCACTGGTCACCCAGGTGACAGACCCTTGTCTGTGATCTGCTTAAGGGGTGATTGTGACATCTAAAATCTGCACTGGTCACCCAGGTGACAGACCCTTGTCTGTGATTTGCCTATGGGGGCGTTGTTGCAGCTTAACTCTGCACTGGACACCGTGGAGACAGCCCCTTGTCTGTGATCTGCCTACGGGGGCATTGTGACATCATAACAGTGCACTGGTAACCCAGGTGACGGACCCTTGTCCGTGACATGCCTAAGGGGGCATTGTGACATCATAACCCTGCACTGATCACCCTGGTGAAAGACCCTTTTCCGTGATCGGCCTAAGGGGGCATTGAGACATCATAACTCGGCACTGGCCACCCAGGTGACAGACTCTTGTATGTGATCTGCCTAATGTTGCATTGTGACATCATAGCACTGCACGGGTCACCCAGGTGACAGACCCTTGTCTGTGATCTGCCTAAGGGGGCATTGTGACATCATTATTCTGCACGGGTCACCCAGGTGACAGTCCCTTGTCTGTGATCTGCCTAAAGGTGCATTGTGACAACATAGCTCTGCACTGGTCACCCTGGTGAGAGACCCTTGTCCGTTATCTGCCTACGGGGGCATTGTGACATCATAATTCTGCACAGGTCACCCAGGTGACAGACCCCTGTCTATGATCTGCCTAAGGGGGCATTGTGACATCATAACTCTGCACTGGTCCCCCAGGTGACATACCATTGTCTGTGATCTGCTTAAGGGGGCATTGTGACATCATAATTTTGCACTGGTCACCCAGGTGACAGACCCCTGTCTGTGATCTGCCTAAGGGGGCATTGTGACATCATAAACTTGCACTGGTCACCCAGGTGACGGATCCTTGTCTGTGATCTGCCTAAGTGGGCAATGTGACATCATAACTCTGCACTGGGCACCCAGGTTACAGGCCCTAGTCTGTGACGTGCATAAGGGAGCATTTTGACATTATAACACAGCAATGGGCACACAGGTGACATGCCCTTGTCTGTGATCTGCCTAAGTGGGCATTGTGACATCATACCTCTCCACTGGTCACCCAGGTGACAGACCCTTGTCTGTGATCTGCCTAAGGGGGCATTGTGACATCATAACTCTGCACTGGTCACCCTGTTGACAGACCCTTGTCTTTGATCTGCTTAAGTGGACATTGTGACTTCAAAACTCTGCACTGGTCACCCAGGTGACAGACCCTTGTCTGTGATCGGCCTAAGGGGGCATTGTGACATGGTAACTATCGACTGGTCACCCAGGGGAAAGACCCTTCTCTGTGATCTGCCTAAGGGGGCATTGTGACATCATAACTCCGCACGGGTTACAAAGTTGACAGTCCCTTGTCTGTGATCTGCCTAAGGGGGCATTGTGACATCATAAATCTGCACTTGTCACCCAGGTGTCAGACACTTGTCTGTGATCTGCCTAAAGGGGCATTGTGACATCATATGTCTGCACTGGGTACCCAGGTGACAGGTCCTTGTCTTTGATCGGCCTAAGTGGGCATTGTGACATCATAAGTCTGCACTCGTCACCCAGGTGACAGACCCTTGTCTGTGACCTGCCTAATGGGGCATTGTGACATCATAACTCTGCACGGGTCACCCAGGTGACAGACCCTTGTCTGTGATCTGCCTAAGGGGTCACTGTGACATCATAACTCTGCACGGGTATCCCAGGTGACAGACACTTGTCTGTGAAATGCCTAAGGGGTCATTGTGGCATCGTAACTCTGCACTGGTCACCCACGTGACAGACCCTTGTCTTTGATGTACCTAAGGGGGAATTGTGACAGCAAAACTCTGCATGGGGCACCCAGGTGACTGATCCTTGTCTCTGATCTGCCTAAGGGGGCATTGTGACATCATAAATCTGCTCGGGTCACCCATGTGAGAGGCCCTTGAATGTTATCTGCCTAACGGGTCATTGTGACTTCATAACTCTCCACTGGTCACTCAGGAGACAAACACTTGTCTGTGATCTGCCTAACAGGGCATTGTGACATCATAAGTCTGCACTGGGCACCCAGGTGACAGGCCCTTGTCTGTGATCTGCCTAAGGGGGCATTGTGACATCATAACTCTCCACTGGTCACCCAGGTGACAGACCCTTGTCTGTGATCTGCTTAAGGGGTGATTGTGACATCTAAAATCTGCACTGGTCACCCAGGTGACAGACCCTTGTCTGTGATTTGCCTATGGGGGCGTTGTTGCAGCTTAACTCTGCACTGGACACCGTGGAGACAGCCCCTTGTCTGTAATCTGCCTACGGGGGCATTGTGACATCATAACAGTGCACTGGTAACCCAGGTGACGGACCCTTGTCCGTGACCTGCCTAAGGGGGCATTGTGACATCATAACCCTGCACTGATCACCCTGGTGAAAGACCCTTTTCCGTGATCGGCCTAAGGGGGCATTGAGACATCATAACTCGGCACTGGCCACCCAGGTGACAGACTCTTGTATGTGATCTGCCTAATGTTGCATTGTGACATCATAGCACTGCACGGGTCACCCAGGTGACAGACCCCTGTCTATGATCTGCCTAAGGGGGCATTGTGACATCATAACTCTGCACTGGTCCCCCAGGTGACATACCGTTGTCTGTGATCTGCTTAAGGGGGCATTGTGACATCATAATTCTGCACTGGTCACCCAGGTGACAGACCCCTGTCTGTGATCTGCCTAAGGGGGCATTGTGACATCATAAACTTGCACTGGTCACCCAGGTGACAGACCCTTGTCTGTGATCTGCCTAAGGGGGCATTGTGACATCATAACACTGCACTGGTCACCCTGTTGACAGACCCTTGTCTTTGATCTGCTTAAGTGGACATTGTGACTTCAAAACTCTGCACTGGTCACCCAGGTGACAGACCCTTGTCTGTGATCGGCCTAAGGGGGCATTGTGACATCGTAACTATCGACTGGTCACCCAGGGGAAAGACCCTTCTCTGTGATCTGCCTAAGGGGGCATTGTGACATTATAACTCTGCACGGGTCACAAAGGTGACAGTCCCTTGTCTGTGATCTGCCTAAGGGGGCATTGTGACATCATAAATCTGCACTTGTCACCCAGGTGTCAGACACTTGTCTGTGATCTGCCTAAAGGGGCATTGTGACATCATATGTCTGCACTGGGTACCCAGGTGACAGGTCCTTGTCTTTGATCGGCCTAAGTGGGCATTGTGACGTCATAAGTCTGCACTCGTCACCCAGGTGACAGACCCTTGTCTGTGACCTGCCTAATGGGGCATTGTGACATCATAACTCTGCACGGGTAACCCAGGTGACAGACCCTTGTCTGTGATCTGCCTAAGGGGTCACTGTGACATCATAACTCCGCACGGGTATCCCAGGTGACAGACACTTGTCTGTGAAATGCCTAAGGGGTCATTGTGGCATCGTAACTCTGCACTGGTCACCCACGTGACAGACCCTTGTCTTTGACGTACCTAAGGGGGCATTGTGACAGCAAAACTCTGCATGGGGCACCCAGGTGACTGATCCTTGTCTCTGATCTGCCTAAGGGGGCATTGTGACATCATAATTCTGCACTGGTCACCCAGGTGAAAGACCCTTGTCTGTGATCTGCGAAAGGGGGAATTGTGACATCACAACCCTGCACGGGTCACCCTGTTGACAGACCCTTGTCTTTGATCTGCTTAAGTGGACATTGTGACTTGAAAACTCTGCACTGGTCACCCAGGTGACAGACCCTTGTCTGTGATCGGCCTAAGGGGGCATTGTGACATCGTAACTATCGACTGGTCACCCAGGGGAAAGACCCTTCTCTGTGATCTGCCTAAGGGGGCATTGTGACATCATAACTCCGCACGGGTCACAAAGGTGACAGTCCCTTGTCTGTGATCTGCCTAAGGGGGCATTGTGACATCATAAATCTGCACTTGTCACCCAGGTGTCAGACTCTTGTCTGTGATCTGCCTAAAGGGGCATTGTGACATCATATGTCTGCACTGGGTACCCAGGTGACAGGTCCTTGTCTTTGATCGGCCTAAGTGGGCATTGTGACGTCATAAGTCTGCACTCGTCACCCAGGTGACAGACCCTTGTCTGTGACCTGCCTAATGGGGCATTGTGACATCATAACTCTGCACGGGTCACCCAGGTGACAGACCCTTGTCTGTGATCTGCCTAAGGGGTCACTGTGACATCATAACTCCGCACGGGTATCCCAGGTGACAGACACTTGTCTGTGAAATGCCTAAGGGGTCATTGTGGCATCGTAACTCTGCACTGGTCACCCACGTGACAGACCCTTGTCTTTGACGTACCTAAGGGGGCATTGTGACAGCAAAACTCTGCATGGGGCACCCAGGTGACTGATCCTTGTCTCTGATCTGCCTAAGGGGGCATTGTGACATCATAAATCTGCTCGGGTCACCCATGTGAGAGGCCCTTGAATGTTATCTGCCTAACGGGTCATTGTGACTTCATAACTCTCCACTGGTCACTCAGGAGACAAACACTTGTCTGTGATCTGCCTAACAGGGCATTGTGACATCATAAGTCTGCACTGGGCACCCAGGTGACAGGCCCTTGTCTGTGATCTGCCTAAGGGGGCATTGTGACATCATAACTCTCCACTGGTCACCCAGGTGACAGACCCTTGTCTGTGATCTGCTTAAGGGGTGATTGTGACATCTAAAATCTGCACTGGTCACCCAGGTGACAGACCCTTGTCTGTGATTTGCCTATGGGGGCGTTGTTGCAGCTTAACTCTGCACTGGACACCGTGGAGACAGCCCCTTGACTGTGATCTGCCTACGGGGGCATTGTGACATCATAACAGTGCACTGGTAACCCAGGTGACGGACCCTTGTCCGTGACCTGCCTAAGGGGGCATTGTGACATCATAACCCTGCACTGATCACCCTGGTGAAAGACCCTTTTCCGTGATCGGCCTAAGGGGGCATTGAGACATCATAACTCGGCACTGGCCACCCAGGTGACAGACTCTTGTATGTGATCTGCCTAATGTTGCATTGTGACATCATAGCACTGCACGGGTCACCCAGGTGACAGACCCCTGTCTATGATCTGCCTAAGGGGGCATTGTGACATCATAACTCTGCACTGGTCCCCCAGGTGACATACCGTTGTCTGTGATCTGCTTAAGGGGGCATTGTGACATCATAATTCTGCACTGGTCACCCAGGTGACAGACCCCTGTCTGTGATCTGCCTAAGGGGGCATTGTGACATCATAAACTTGCACTGGTCACCCAGGTGACGGATCCTTGTCTGTGATCTGCCTAAGTGGGCAATGTGACATCATAACTCTGCACTGGGCACCCTGTTGACAGACCCTTGTCTTTGATCTGCTTAAGTGGACATTGTGACTTCAAAACTCTGCACTGGTCACCCAGGTGACAGACCCTTGTCTGTGATCGGCCTAAGGGGGCATTGTGACATCGTAACTATCGACTGGTCACCCAGGGGAAAGACCCTTCTCTGTGATCTGCCTAAGGGGGCATTGTGACATCATAACTCTGCACGGGTCACAAAGGTGACAGTCCCTTGTCTGTGATCTGCCTAAGGGGGCATTGTGACATCATAAATCTGCACTTGTCACCCAGGTGTCAGACACTTGTCTGTGATCTGCCTAAAGGGGCATTGTGACATCATATGTCTGCACTGGGTACCCAGGTGACAGGTCCTTGTCTTTGATCGGCCTAAGTGGGCATTGTGACGTCATAAGTCTGCACTCGTCACCCAGGTGACAGACCCTTGTCTGTGACCTGCCTAATGGGGCATTGTGACATCATAACTCTGCACGGGTCACCCAGGTGACAGACCCTTGTCTGTGATCTGCCTAAGGGGTCACTGTGACATCATAACTCCGCACGGGTATCCCAGGTGACAGACACTTGTCTGTGAAATGCCTAAGGGGTCATTGTGGCATCGTAACTCTGCACTGGTCACCCACGTGACAGACCCTTGTCTTTGACGTACCTAAGGGGGCATTGTGACAGCAAAACTCTGCATGGGGCACCCAGGTGACTGATCCTTGTCTCTGATCTGCCTAAGGGGGCATTGTGACATCATAATTCTGCACTGGTCACCCAGGTGAAAGACCCTTGTCTGTGATCTGCGAAAGGGGGAATTGTGACATCACAACCCTGCACGGGTCACCCTGTTGACAGACCCTTGTCTTTGATCTGCTTAAGTGGACATTGTGACTTGAAAACTCTGCACTGGTCACCCAGGTGACAGACCCTTGTCTGTGATCGGCCTAAGGGGGCATTGTGACATCGTAACTATCGACTGGTCACCCAGGGGAAAGACCCTTCTCTGTGATCTGCCTAAGGGGGCATTGTGACATCATAACTCCGCACGGGTCACAAAGGTGACAGTCCCTTGTCTGTGATCTGCCTAAGGGGGCATTGTGACATCATAAATCTGCACTTGTCACCCAGGTGTCAGACTCTTGTCTGTGATCTGCCTAAAGGGGCATTGTGACATCATATGTCTGCACTGGGTACCCAGGTGACAGGTCCTTGTCTTTGATCGGCCTAAGTGGGCATTGTGACGTCATAAGTCTGCACTCGTCACCCAGGTGACAGACCCTTGTCTGTGACCTGCCTAATGGGGCATTGTGACATCATAACTCTGCACGGGTCACCCAGGTGACAGACCCTTGTCTGTGATCTGCCTAAGGGGTCACTGTGACATCATAACTCCGCACGGGTATCCCAGGTGACAGACACTTGTCTGTGAAATGCCTAAGGGGTCATTGTGGCATCGTAACTCTGCACTGGTCACCCACGTGACAGACCCTTGTCTTTGACGTACCTAAGGGGGCATTGTGACAGCAAAACTCTGCATGGGGCACCCAGGTGACTGATCCTTGTCTCTGATCTGCCTAAGGGGGCATTGTGACATCATAAATCTGCTCGGGTCACCCATGTGAGAGGCCCTTGAATGTTATCTGCCTAACGGGTCATTGTGACTTCATAACTCTCCACTGGTCACTCAGGAGACAAACACTTGTCTGTGATCTGCCTAACAGGGCATTGTGACATCATAAGTCTGCACTGGGCACCCAGGTGACAGGCCCTTGTCTGTGATCTGCCTAAGGGGGCATTGTGACATCATAACTCTCCACTGGTCACCCAGGTGACAGACCCTTGTCTGTGATCTGCTTAAGGGGTGATTGTGACATCTAAAATCTGCACTGGTCACCCAGGTGACAGACCCTTGTCTGTGATTTGCCTATGGGGGCGTTGTTGCAGCTTAACTCTGCACTGGACACCGTGGAGACAGCCCCTTGTCTGTGATCTGCCTACGGGGGCATTGTGACATCATAACAGTGCACTGGTAACCCAGGTGACGGACCCTTGTCCGTGACATGCCTAAGGGGGCATTGTGACATCATAACCCTGCACTGATCACCCTGGTGAAAGACCCTTTTCCGTGATCGGCCTAAGGGGGCATTGAGACATCATAACTCGGCACTGGCCACCCAGGTGACAGACTCTTGTATGTGATCTGCCTAATGTTGCATTGTGACATCATAGCACTGCACGGGTCACCCAGGTGACAGACCCTTGTCTGTGATCTGCCTAAGGGGGCATTGTGACATCATTATTCTGCACGGGTCACCCAGGTGACAGTCCCTTGTCTGTGATCTGCCTAAAGGTGCATTGTGACAACATAGCTCTGCACTGGTCACCCTGGTGAGAGACCCTTGTCCGTTATCTGCCTACGGGGGCATTGTGACATCATAATTCTGCACAGGTCACCCAGGTGACAGACCCCTGTCTATGATCTGCCTAAGGGGGCATTGTGACATCATAACTCTGCACTGGTCCCCCAGGTGACATACCATTGTCTGTGATCTGCTTAAGGGGGCATTGTGACATCATAATTTTGCACTGGTCACCCAGGTGACAGACCCCTGTCTGTGATCTGCCTAAGGGAGCATTGTGACATCATAAACTTGCACTGGTCACCCAGGTGACGGATCCTTGTCTGTGATCTGCCTAAGTGGGCAATGTGACATCATAACTCTGCACTGGGCACCCAGGTTACAGGCCCTAGTCTGTGACGTGCATAAGGGAGCATTTTGACATTATAACACAGCAATGGGCACACAGGTGACATGCCCTTGTCTGTGATCTGCCTAAGTGGGCATTGTGACATCATACCTCTCCACTGGTCACCCAGGTGACAGACCCTTGTCTGTGATCTGCCTAAGGGGTCATTGTGACATCATAACTCTGCACTGGTCACCCTGTTGACAGACCCTTGTCTTTGATCTGCTTAAGTGGACATTGTGACTTCAAAACTCTGCACTGGTCACCCAGGTGACAGACCCTTGTCTGTGATCGGCCTAAGGGGGCATTGTGACATGGTAACTATCGACTGGTCACCCAGGGGAAAGACCCTTCTCTGTGATCTGCCTAAGGGGGCATTGTGACATCATAACTCCGCACGGGTTACAAAGTTGACAGTCCCTTGTCTGTGATCTGCCTAAGGGGGCATTGTGACATCATAAATCTGCACTTGTCACCCAGGTGTCAGACACTTGTCTGTGATCTGCCTAAAGGGGCATTGTGACATCATATGTCTGCACTGGGTACCCAGGTGACAGGTCCTTGTCTTTGATCGGCCTAAGTGGGCATTGTGACATCATAAGTCTGCACTCGTCACCCAGGTGACAGACCCTTGTCTGTGACCTGCCTAATGGGGCATTGTGACATCATAACTCTGCACGGGTCACCCAGGTGACAGACCCTTGTCTGTGATCTGCCTAAGGGGTCACTGTGACATCATAACTCTGCACGGGTATCCCAGGTGACAGACACTTGTCTGTGAAATGCCTAAGGGGTCATTGTGGCATCGTAACTCTGCACTGGTCACCCACGTGACAGACCCTTGTCTTTGATGTACCTAAGGGGGCATTGTGACAGCAAAACTCTGCATGGGGCACCCAGGTGACTGATCCTTGTCTCTGATCTGCCTAAGGGGGCATTGTGACATCATAAATCTGCTCGGGTCACCCATGTGAGAGGCCCTTGAATGTTATCTGCCTAACGGGTCATTGTGACTTCATAACTCTCCACTGGTCACTCAGGAGACAAACACTTGTCTGTGATCTGCCTAACAGGGCATTGTGACATCATAAGTCTGCACTGGGCACCCAGGTGACAGGCCCTTGTCTGTGATCTGCCTAAGGGGGCATTGTGACATCATAACTCTCCACTGGTCACCCAGGTGACAGACCCTTGTCTGTGATCTGCTTAAGGGGTGATTGTGACATCTAAAATCTGCACTGGTCACCCAGGTGACAGACCCTTGTCTGTGATTTGCCTATGGGGGCGTTGTTGCAGCTTAACTCTGCACTGGACACCGTGGAGACAGCCCCTTGTCTGTAATCTGCCTACGGGGGCATTGTGACATCATAACAGTGCACTGGTAACCCAGGTGACGGACCCTTGTCCGTGACCTGCCTAAGGGGGCATTGTGACATCATAACCCTGCACTGACCACCCTGGTGAAAGACCCTTTTCCGTGATCGGCCTAAGGGGGCATTGAGACATCATAACTCGGCACTGGCCACCCAGGTGACAGACTCTTGTATGTGATCTGCCTAATGTTGCATTGTGACATCATAGCACTGCACGGGTCACCCAGGTGACAGACCCCTGTCTATGATCTGCCTAAGGGGGCATTGTGACATCATAACTCTGCACTGGTCCCCCAGGTGACATACCGTTGTCTGTGATCTGCTTAAGGGGGCATTGTGACATCATAATTCTGCACTGGTCACCCAGGTGACAGACCCCTGTCTGTGATCTGCCTAAGGGGGCATTGTGACATCATAAACTTGCACTGGTCACCCAGGTGACAGACCCTTGTCTGTGATCTGCCTAAGGGGGCATTGTGACATCATAACACTGCACTGGTCACCCTGTTGACAGACCCTTGTCTTTGATCTGCTTAAGTGGACATTGTGACTTCAAAACTCTGCACTGGTCACCCAGGTGACAGACCCTTGTCTGTGATCGGCCTAAGGGGGCATTGTGACATCGTAACTATCGACTGGTCACCCAGGGGAAAGACCCTTCTCTGTGATCTGCCTAAGGGGGCATTGTGACATTATAACTCTGCACGGGTCACAAAGGTGACAGTCCCTTGTCTGTGATCTGCCTAAGGGGGCATTGTGACATCATAAATCTGCACTTGTCACCCAGGTGTCAGACACTTGTCTGTGATCTGCCTAAAGGGGCATTGTGACATCATATGTCTGCACTGGGTACCCAGGTGACAGGTCCTTGTCTTTGATCGGCCTAAGTGGGCATTGTGACGTCATAAGTCTGCACTCGTCACCCAGGTGACAGACCCTTGTCTGTGACCTGCCTAATGGGGCATTGTGACATCATAACTCTGCACGGGTAACCCAGGTGACAGACCCTTGTCTGTGATCTGCCTAAGGGGTCACTGTGACATCATAACTCCGCACGGGTATCCCAGGTGACAGACACTTGTCTGTGAAATGCCTAAGGGGTCATTGTGGCATCGTAACTCTGCACTGGTCACCCACGTGACAGACCCTTGTCTTTGACGTACCTAAGGGGGCATTGTGACAGCAAAACTCTGCATGGGGCACCCAGGTGACTGATCCTTGTCTCTGATCTGCCTAAGGGGGCATTGTGACATCATAAATCTGCTCGGGTCACCCATGTGAGAGGCCCTTGAATGTTATCTGCCTAACGGGTCATTGTGACTTCATAACTCTCCACTGGTCACTCAGGAGACACTTGACTGTGATCTGCCTAACAGGGCATTGTGACATCATAAGTCTGCACTGGGCACCCAGGTGACAGGCCCTTGTCTGTGATCTGCCTAAGGGGGCATTGTGACATCATAACTCTCCACTGGTCACCCAGGTGACAGACCCTTGTCTGTGATCTGCTTAAGGGGTGATTGTGACATCTAAAATCTGCACTGGTCACCCAGGTGACAGACCCTTGTCTGTGATTTGCCTATGGGGGCGTTGTTGCAGCTTAACTCTGCACTGGACACCGTGGAGACAGCCCCTTGTGTGTGATCTACCTAAGGGGGCATTGTGACATCATAACAGTGCACTGGTAACCCAGGTGACGGACCCTTGTCCGTGACCTGCCTAAGGGGACATTGTGACATAATAACCCTGCACTGATCACCCTGGTGAAAGACCCTTTTCTGTGATCGGCCTAAGGGGGCATTGAGACATCATAACTCGGCACTGGTCACCCAGGTGACAGACTCTTGTATGTGATCTGCCTAATGTTGCACTGTGACATCATAGCACTGCACGGGTCACCAAGGTGACAGACCCTTGTCTGTGATCTGCCTAAAGGTGCATTGTGACATCATAGCTCTGCACTGGTCACCCTGGTGAGAGACCCTTGTCCGTTATCTGCCTAAGGGGGCATTGTGACATCATAACAGTGCACTGGTAACCCAGGTGACCGACCCTTGTCCGTGACCTGCCTAAGGGGGCATTGTGACATCATAACCCTGCACTGATCACCCTGGTGAAAGACCCTTTTCTGTGATCAGCCTAAGGGGGCATTGAGACATCATAACTCGGCACTGGCCACCCAGGTGACAGACTCTTGTATGTGATCTGCCTAATGTTGCATTGTGACATCATAGCACTGCACGGGTCACCCAGGTGACAGACCCTTGTCTGTGATCTGCCTAAGGGGGCATTGTGACATCATTATTCTGCACGGGTCACCCAGGTGACAGTCCCTTGTCTGTGATCTGCCTAAAGGTGCATTGTGACATCATAGTTCTGCACTGGTCCCCCAGGTGACATACCGTTGTCTGTGATCTGCTTAAGGGGGCATTGTGACATCATAATTCTGCAATGGTCACCCAGGTGACAGACCCCTGTCTGTGATCTGCCTAAGGGGGCATTGTGACATCATTATTCTGCACGGGTCACCCAGGTGACAGTCCCTTGTCTGTGATCTGCCTAAAGGTGCATTGTGACATCATAGCTCTGCACTGGTCCCCAAGGTGACATACCGTTGTCTGTGATCTGCTTAAGGGGGCATTGTGACATCATAATTCTGCACTGGTCACCCAGGTGACAGTCCCTTGTCTGTGATCTGCCTAAAGGTGCATTGTGACATCATAGCTCTGCACTGGTCACCCTGGTGAGAGACCCTTGTCCGTTATCTGCCTAAGGGGGCATTGTGACATCATAACAGTGCACTGGTAACCCAGGTGACAGGCCCTTGTCCGTGACCTGTCTAAGGGGGCATTGTGACATCATAACCCTGCACTGATCACCCTGGTGAAAGACCCTTTTCTGTGATCAGCCTAAGGGGGCATTGAGACATCATAAGTCGGCACTGGCCACCCAGGTGACAGACTCTTGTATGTGATCTGCCTAATGTTGCATTGTGACATCATAGCACTGCACGGGTCACCCAGGTGACAGACCCTTGTCTGTGATCTGCCTAAGGGGGCATTGTGACATCATTATTCTGCATGGGTCACCCAGGTGACAGTCCCTTGTCTGTGATCTGCCTAAAGGTGCATTGTGACATCATAGTTCTGCACTGGTCCCCCAGGTGACATACCGTTGTCTGTGATCTGCTTAAGGGGGCATTGTGACATCATAATTCTGCACTGGTCACCCAGGTGACAGACCCCTGTCTGTGATCTGCCTAAGGGGGCATTGGGACATCATAAACTTGCACTGGTCACCCAGGTGACGGATCCTTGTCTGTGATCTGCCTAAGGGGGCATTGTGACATCATAACCCTGCACTGGTCACCCAGGTGAAAGACCTTTGTCTGTGATCTCCCTAAGGGGGCATTGTGACATCATAAACTTGCACTGGTCACCCAGGTGACGGATGTTGTCTGTGATCTGCCTAAGTGGGTAATGTGACATCATAACTCTGCACTGGGCACCCAGGTTACAGGCCCTAGTCTGTGACGTGCATAAGGGAGCATTTTGACATTATAACACAGCAATGGGCACACAGGTGACATGCCCTTGTCTGTGATCTGCCTAAGTGGGCATTGTGACATCATACCTCTCCACTGGTCACCCAGGTGACAGACACTTGTCTGTGATCTGCCTAAGGGGGCATTGTGACATCATAACACTGCACTGGTCACCCTGTTGACAGACCCTTGTCTTTGATCTGCTTAAGTGGACATTGTGACTTCAAAACTCTGCACTGGTCATCCAGGTGACAGGCCCTTGTCTGTGACCTGCCTAATGGGGCATTGTGACATCATAACTCTGCACGGGTCACCCAGGTGACAGACCCTTGTCTGTGATCTGCCTAAGGGGTCACTGTGACATCATAACTCCGCACGGGTATCCCAGGTGACAGACACTTGTCTGTGAAATGCCTAAGGGGTCATTGTGGCATCGTAACTCTGCACTGGTCACCCACGTGACAGACCCGTGTCTTTGACGTACCTAAGGGGGCATTGTGACAGCAAAACTCTGCATGGGGCACCCAGGTGACTGATCCTTGTCTCTGATCTGCCTAAGGGGCATTGTGACATCATAAATCCGCTCGGGTCACCCATGTGAGAGGCCCTTGAATGTTATCTGCCTAACGGGTCACTGTGACTTCATAACTCTCCACTGGTCACTCAGGAGACAAACACTTGTCTGTGATCTGCCTAACAGGGCATTGTGACATCATAAGTCTGCACTGGGCACCCAGGTGACAGGCCCTTGTCTGTGATCTGCCTAAGGGGGCATTGTGACATCATAACTCTCCACTGGTCACCCAGGTGACAGACCCTTGTCTGTGATCTGCTTAAGGGGTGATTGTGACATCTAAAATCTGCAATGGTCACCCAGGTGACAGACCCTTTTCTGCGATTTGCCCATGGGGGCGTTGTTGCAGCTTAACTCTGCACTGGACACCGTGGAGACAGCCCCTTGTCTGTGATCTGCCTAAGGGGGCATTGTGACATCATAACAGTGCACTGGTAACCCAGGTGACGGACCCTTGTCCGTGACCTGCCTAAGGGGGCATTGTGACATCATAACCCTGCACTGATCACCCTGGTGAAAGACCCTTTTCTGTGATCGGCCTAAGGGGGCATTGAGACATCATAACTCGGCACTGGCCACCCAGGTGACAGACTCTTGTATGTGATCTGCCTAATGTTGCATTGTGACATCATAGCACTGCACGGGTCACCCAGGTGACAGACCCCTGTCTATGATCTGCCTAAGGGGGCATTGTGACATCATAACTCTGCACTGGTCCCCCAGGTGACATACCGTTGTCTGTGATCTGCTTAAGGGGGCATTGTGACATCATAATTCTGCACTGGTCACCCAGGTGACAGACCCCTGTCTGTGATCTGCCTAAGGGGGCATTGTGACATCATAAACTTGCACTGGTCACCCAGGTGACGGATCCTTGTCTGTGATCTGCCTAAGGGGGCATTGTGACATCATAACCCTGCACTGGTCACCCAGGTGAAAGACCTTTGTCTGTGATCTGCCTAAGGGGGCATTGTGACATCATAAACTTGCACTGGTCACCCAGGTGACGGATCCTTGTCTGTGATCTGCCTAAGTGGGCAATGTGACATCATAACTCTGCACTGGGCACCCAGGTTACAGGCCCTAGTCTTTGACGTGCATAAGGGAGCATTTTGACATTATAACACAGCAATGGGCACACAGGTGACATGCCCTTGCCTGTGATCTGCCTAAGTGGGCATTGTGACATCATACCTCTCCACTGGTCACCCAGGTGACAGACCCTTGTCTGTGATCTGCCTAAGGGGGCATTGTGACATCATAACACTGCACTGGTCACCCTGTTGACAGACCCTTGTCTTTGATCTGCTTAAGTGGACATTGTGACTTTAAAACTCTGCACTGGTCACCCAGGTGACAGACCCTTGTCTGTGATCGGCCTAAGGGGGCATTGTGACATCGTAACTATCGACTGGTCACCCAGGGGAAAGACCCTTCTCTGTGATCTGCCTAAGGGGGCATTGTGACATCATAACTCTGCACGGGTCACAAAGGTGACAGTCCCTTGTCTGTGATCTGCCTAAGGGGGCATTGTGACATCATAAATCTGCACTTGTCACCCAGGTGTCAGACACTTGTCTGTGATCTGCCTAAAGGGGCATTGTGACATCATATGTCTGCACTGGGTACCCAGGTGACAGGTCCTTGTCTTTGATCGGCCTAAGTGGGCATTGTGACGTCATAAGTCTGCACTCGTCACCCAGGTGACAGACCCTTGTCTGTGACCTGCCTAATGGGGCATTGTGACATCATAACTCTGCACGGGTCACCCAGGTGACAGACCCTTGTCTGTGATCTGCCTAAGGGGTCACTGTGACATCATAACTCCGCACGGGTATCCCAGGTGACAGACACTTGTCTGTGAAATGCCTAAGGGGTCATTGTGGCATCGTAACTCTGCACTGGTCACCCACGTGACAGACCCTTGTCTTTGACGTACCTAAGGGGGCATTGTGACAGCAAAACTCTGCATGGGGCACCCAGGTGACTGATCCTTGTCTCTGATCTGCCTAAGGGGGCATTGTGACATCATAAATCTGCTCGGGTCACCCATGTGAGAGGCCCTTGAATGTTATCTGCCTAACGGGTCATTGTGACTTCATAACTCTCCACTGGTCACTCAGGAGACAAACACTTGTCTGTGATCTGCCTAACAGGGCATTGTGACATCATAAGTCTGCACTGGGCACCCAGGTGACAGGCCCTTGTCTGTGATCTGCCTAAGGGGGCATTGTGACATCATAACTCTCCACTGGTCACCCAGGTGACAGACCCTTGTCTGTGATCTGCTTAAGGGGTGATTGTGACATCTAAAATCTGCACTGGTCACCCAGGTGACAGACCCTTGTCTGTGATTTGCCTATGGGGGCGTTGTTGCAGCTTAACTCTGCACTGGAAACCGTGGAGACAGCCCCTTGTCTGTGATCTGCCTAAGGGGGCATTGTGACATCATAACAGTGCACTGGTAACCCAGGTGACGGACCCTTGTCCGTGACCTGCCTAAGGGGGCATTGTGACATCATAACCCTGCACTGATCACCCTGGTGAAAGACCCTTTTCTGTGATCGGCCTAAGGGGGCATTGAGACATCATAACTCGGCACTGGCCACCCAGGTGACAGACTCTTGTATGTGATCGGCCTAATGTTGCATTGTGACATCATAGCACTGCACGGGTCACCCAGGTGACAGACCCTTGTCTGTGATCTGCCTAAGGGGGCATTGTGACATCATTATTCTGCACGGGTCACCCAGGTGACAGTCCCTTCTCTGTGATCTGCCTAAAGGAGCATTGTGACATCATAGCTCTGCACTGGTCACCCTGGTGAGAGACCCTTGTCCGTTATCTGCCTACGGGGGCATTGTGACATCATAATTCTGCACGGGTCACCCAGGTGACAGACCCATGTCTATGATCTGCCTTAGGGGGCATTGTGACATCATAACTCTGCACTGGTCCCTCAGGTGACATACCGTTGTCTGTGATCTGCTTAAGGGGGCATTGTGACATCATAATTCTGCACTGGTCACCCAGGTGACAGACCCTTGTCTGTGATCTGCCTAAGGGGGCATTGTGACATCATAACACTGCACTGGTCACCCTGTTGACAGACCCTTGTCTTTGATCTGCTTAAGTGGACATTGTGACTTCAAAACTCTGCACTGGTCACCCAGGTGACAGACCCTTGTCTGTGATCGCCCTAAGGGGGCATTGTGACATCGTAACTATCGACTGGTCACCCAGGGGAAAGACCCTTCTCTGTGATCTGCCTAAGGGGGCATTGTGACATTATAACTCTGCACGGGTCACAAAGGTGACAGTCCCTTGTCTGTGATCTGCCTAAGGGGGCATTGTGACATCATAAATCTGCACTTGTCACCCAGGTGTCAGACACTTGTCTGTGATCTGCCTAAAGGGGCATTGTGACATCATATGTCTGCACTGGGTACCCAGGTGACAGGTCCTTGTCTTTGATCGGCCTAAGTGGGCATTGTGACGTCATAAGTCTGCACTCGTCACCCAGGTGACAGACCCTTGTCTGTGACCTGCCTAATGGGGCATTGTGACATCATAACTCTGCACGGGTCACCCAGGTGACAGACCCTTGTCTGTGATCTGCCTAAGGGGTCACTGTGACATCATAACTCCGCACGGGTATCCCAGGTGACAGACACTTGTCTGTGAAATGCCTAAGGGGTCATTGTGGCATCGTAACTCTGCACTGGTCACCCACGTGACAGACCCTTGTCTTTGACGTACCTAAGGGGGCATTGTGACAGCAAAACTCTGCATGGGGCACCCAGGTGACTGATCCTTGTCTCTGATCTGCCTAAGGGGGCATTGTGACATCATAAATCTGCTCGGGTCACCCATGTGAGAGGCCCTTGAATGTTATCTGTCTAACGGGTCATTGTGACTTCATAACTCTCCACTGGTCACTCAGGAGACAAACACTTGTCTGTGATCTGCCTAACAGGGCATTGTGACATCATAAGTCTGCACTGGGCACCCAGGTGACAGGCCCTTGTCTGTGATCTGCCTAAGGGGGCATTGTGACATCATAACTCTCCACTGGTCACCCAGGTGACAGACCCTTGTCTGTGATCTGCTTAAGGGGTGATTGTGACATCTAAAATCTGCACTGGTCACCCAGGTGACAGACCCTTGTCTGTGATTTGCCTATGGGGGCGTTGTTGCAGCTTAACTCTGCACTGGACACCGTGGAGACAGCCCCTTGTCTGTGATCTGCCTAAGGGGGCATTGTGACATCATAACAGTGCACTGGTAACCCAGGTGACGGACCCTTGTCCGTGACATGCCTAAGGGGGCATTGTGACATCATAACCCTGCACTGATCACCCTGGTGAAAGACCCTTTTCTGTGATCGGCCTAAGGGGGCATTGAGACATCATAACTCGGCACTGGCCACCCAGGTGACAGACTCTTGTATGTGATCTGCCTAATGTTGCATTGTGACATCATAGCACTGCACGGGTCACCCAGGTGACAGACCCATGTCTGTGATCTGCCTAAGGGGGCATTGTGACATCATTATTCTGCACGGGTCACCCAGGTGACAGTCCCTTCTCTGTGATCTGCCTAAAGGAGCATTGTGACATCATAGCTCTGCACTGGTCACCCTGGTGAGAGACCCTTGTCCGTTATCTGCCTACGGGGGCATTGTGACATCATAATTCTGCACGGGTCACCCAGGTGGCAGACCCCTGTCTATGATCTGCCTAAGGGGGCATTGTGACATCATAACTCTGCACTGGTCCCCCAGGTGACATACCGTTGTCTGTGATCTGCTTAAGGGGGCATTGTGACATCATAATTCTGCACTGGTCACCCAGGTGACAGACCCATGTCTGTGATCTGCCTAAGGGGGCATTGTGACATCATAACACTGCACTGGTCACCCTGTTGACAGACCCTTGTCTTTGATCTGCTTAAGTGGACATTGTGACTTCAAAACTCTGCACTGGTCACCCAGGTGACAGACCCTTGTCTGTGATCGCCCTAAGGGGGCATTGTGACATCGTAACTATCGACTGGTCACCCAGGGGAAAGACCCTTCTCTGTGATCTGCCTAAGGGGGCATTGTGACATTATAACTCTGCACGGGTCACAAAGGTGACAGTCCCTTGTCTGTGATCTGCCTAAGGGGGCATTGTGACATCATAAATCTGCACTTGTCACCCAGGTGTCAGACACTTGTCTGTGATCTGCCTAAAGGGGCATTGTGACATCATATGTCTGCACTGGGTACCCAGGTGACAGGTCCTTGTCTTTGATCGGCCTAAGTGGGCATTGTGACGTCATAAGTCTGCACTCGTCACCCAGGTGACAGACCCTTGTCTGTGACCTGCCTAATGGGGCATTGTGACATCATAACTCTGCACGGGTCACCCAGGTGACAGACCCTTGTCTGTGATCTGCCTAAGGGGTCACTGTGACATCATAACTCCGCACGGGTATCCCAGGTGACAGACACTTGTCTGTGAAATGCCTAAGGGGTCATTGTGGCATCGTAACTCTGCACTGGTCACCCACGTGACAGACCCTTGTCTTTGACGTACCTAAGGGGGCATTGTGACAGCAAAACTCTGCATGGGGCACCCAGGTGACTGATCCTTGTCTCTGATCTGCCTAAGGGGGCATTGTGACATCATAAATCTGCTCGGGTCACCCATGTGAGAGGCCCTTGAATGTTATCTGTCTAACGGGTCATTGTGACTTCATAACTCTCCACTGGTCACTCAGGAGACAAACACTTGTCTGTGATCTGCCTAACAGGGCATTGTGACATCATAAGTCTGCACTGGGCACCCAGGTGACAGGCCCTTGTCTGTGATCTGCCTAAGGGGGCATTGTGACATCATAACTCTCCACTGGTCACCCAGGTGACAGACCCTTGTCTGTGATCTGCTTAAGGGGTGATTGTGACATCTAAAATCTGCACTGGTCACCCAGGTGACAGACCCTTGTCTGTGATTTGCCTATGGGGGCGTTGTTGCAGCTTAACTCTGCACTGGACACCGTGGAGACAGCCCCTTGTCTGTGATCTGCCTAAGGGGGCATTGTGACATCATAACAGTGCACTGGTAACCCAGGTGACGGACCCTTGTCCGTGACCTGCCTAAGGGGGCATTGTGACATCATAACCCTGCACTGATCACCCTGGTGAAAGACCCTTTTCCGTGATCGGCCTAAGGGGGCATTGAGACATCATAACTCGGCACTGGCCACCCAGGTGACAGACTCTTGTATGTGATCTGCCTAATGTTGCATTGTGACATCATAGCACTGCACGGGTCACCCAGGTGACAGACCCCTGTCTATGATCTGCCTAAGGGGGCATTGTGACATCATAACTCTGCACTGGTCCCCCAGGTGACATACCGTTGTCTGTGATGTGCTTAAGGGGGCATTGTGACATCATAATTCTGCACTGGTCACCCAGGTGACAGACCCCTGTCTGTGATCTGCCTAAGGGGGCATTGTGACATCATAAACTTGCACTGGTCACCCAGGTGACAGACCCTTGTCTGTGATCTGCCTAAGGGGGCATTGTGACATCATAACACTGCACTGGTCACCCTGTTGACAGACCCTTGTCTTTGATCTGCTTAAGTGGACATTGTGACTTCAAAACTCTGCACTGGTCACCCAGGTGACAGACCCTTGTCTGTGATCGGCCTAAGGGGGCATTGTGACATCGTTACTTTCGACTGGTCACCCAGGGGAAAGACCCTTCTCTGTGATCTGCCTAAGGGGGCATTGTGACATCATAACTCTGCACGGGTCACAAAGGTGACAGTCCCTTGTCTGTGATCTGCCTAAGGGGGCATTGTGACATCATAAATCTGCACTTGTCACCCAGGTGTCAGACACTTGTCTGTGATCTGCCTAAAGGGGCATTGTGACATCATATGTCTGCACTGGGTACCCAGGTGACAGGTCCTTGTCTTTGATCGGCCTAAGTGGGCATTGTGACGTCATAAGTCTGCACTCGTCACCCAGGTGACAGACCCTTGTCTGTGACCTGCCTAATGGGGCATTGTGACATCATAACTCTGCACGGGTCACCCAGGTGACAGACCCTTGTCTGTGATCTGCCTAAGGGGTCACTGTGACATCATAACTCCGCACGGGTATCCCAGGTGACAGACACTTGTCTGTGAAATGCCTAAGGGGTCATTGTGGCATCGTAACTCTGCACTGGTCACCCACGTGACAGACCCTTGTCTTTGACGTACCTAAGGGGGCATTGTGACAGCAAAACTCTGCATGGGGCACCCAGGTGACTGATCCTTGTCTCTGATCTGCCTAAGGGGGCATTGTGACATCATAAATCTGCTAGGGTCACCCATGTGAGAGGCCCTTGAATGTTATCTGCCTAACGGGTCATTGTGACTTCATAACTCTCCACTGGTCACTCAGGAGACAAACACTTGTCTGTGATCTGCCTAACAGGGCATTTTGACATCATAAGTCTGCACTGGGCACCCAGGTGACAGGCCCTTGTCTGTGATCTGCCTAAGGGGGCATTGTGACATCATAACTCTCCACTGGTCACCCAGGTGACAGACCCTTGTCTGTGATCTGCTTAAGGGGTGATTGTGACATCTAAAATCTGCACTGGTCACCCAGGTGACAGACCCTTGTCTGTGATTTGCCTATGGGGGCGTTGTTGCAGCTTAACTCTGCACTGGACACCGTGGAGACAGCCCCTTGTCTGTGATCTGCCTAAGGGGGCATTGTGACATCATAACAGTGCACTGGTAACCCAGGTGACGGACCCGTGTCCGTGACCTGCCTAAGGGGGCATTGTGACATCATAACCCTGCACTGATCACCCTGGTGAAAGACCCTTTTCTGTGATCAGCCTAAGGGGGCATTGAGACATCATAACTCGGCACTGGCCACCCAGGTGACAGACTCTTGTATGTGATCTGCCTAATGTTGCATTGTGACATCATAGCACTGCACGGGTCACCCAGGTGACAGACCCTTGTCTGTGATCTGCCTAAGGGGGCATTGTGACATCATTATTCTGCACGGGTCACCCAGGTGACAGTCCCTTGTCTGTGATCTGCCTAAAGGTGCATTGTGACATCATAGCTCTGCACTGGTCACCCTGGTGAGAGACCCTTGTCCGTTATCTGCCTACGGGGGCATTGTGACATCATAATTCTGCACGGGTCACCCAGGTGACAGACCCCTGTCTATGATCTGCCTAAGGGGGCATTGTGACATCATAACTCTGCACTGGTCCCCCAGGTGACATACCGTTGTCTGTGATCTGCTTAAGGGGGCATTGTGACATCATAATTCTGCACTGGTCACCCAGGTGACAGACCCCTGTCTGTGATCTGCCTAAGGGGGCATTGTGACATCATAAACTTGCACTGGTCACCCAGGTGACAGACCCTTGTCTGTGATCTGCCTAAGGGGGCATTGTGACATCATAACACTGCACTGGTCACCCTGTTGACAGACCCTTGTCTTTGATCTGCTTAAGTGGACATTGTGACTTCAAAACTCTGCACTGGTCACCCAGGTGACAGACCCTTGTCTGTGATCGCCCTAAGGGGGCATTGTGACATCGTAACTATCGACTGGTCACCCAGGGGAAAGACCCTTCTCTGTGATCTGCCTAAGGGGGCATTGTGACATCATAACTCTGCACGGGTCACAAAGGTGACAGTCCCTTGTCTGTGATCTGCCTAAGGGGGCATTGTGACATCATAAATCTGCACTTGTCACCCAGGTGTCAGACACTTGTCTGTGATCTGCCTAAAGGGGCATTGTGACATCATATGTCTGCACTGGGTACCCAGGTGACAGGTCCTTGTCTTTGATCGGCCTAAGTGGGCATTGTGACGTCATAAGTCTGCACTCGTCACCCAGGTGACAGACCCTTGTCTGTGACCTGCCTAATGGGGCATTGTGACATCATAACTCTGCACGGGTCACCCAGGTGACAGACCCTTGTCTGTGATCTGCCTAAGGGGTCACTGTGACATCATAACTCCGCACGGGTATCCCAGGTGACAGACACTTGTCTGTGAAATGCCTAAGGGGTCATTGTGGCATCGTAACTCTGCACTGGTCACCCACGTGACAGACCCTTGTCTTTGACGTACCTAAGGGGGCATTGTGACAGCAAAACTCTGCATGGGGCACCCAGGTGACTGATCCTTGTCTCTGATCTGCCTAAGGGGGCATTGTGACATCATAAATCTGCTCGGGTCACCCATGTGAGAGGCCCTTGAATGTTATCTGCCTAACGGGTCATTGTGACTTCATAACTCTCCACTGGTCACTCAGGAGACAAACACTTGTCTGTGATCTGCCTAACAGGGCATTGTGACATCATAAGTCTGCACTGGGCACCCAGGTGACAGGCCCTTGTCTGTGATCTGCCTAAGGGGGCATTGTGACATCATAACTCTCCACTGGTCACCCAGGTGACAGACCCTTGTCTGTGATCTGCTTAAGGGGTGATTGTGACATCTAAAATCTGCACTGGTCACCCAGGTGACAGACCCTTGTCTGTGATTTGCCTATGGGGGCGTTGTTGCAGCTTAACTCTGCACTGGACACCGTGGAGACAGCCCCTTGTCTGTGATCTGCCTAAGGGGGCATTGTGACGTCATAACAGTGCACTGGTAACCCAGGTGACGGACCCGTGTCCGTGACCTGCCTAAGGGGGCATTGTGACATCATAACCCTGCACTGATCACCCTGGTGAAAGACCCTTTTCTGTGATCAGCCTAAGGGGGCATTGAGACATCATAACTCGGCACTGGCCACCCAGGTGACAGACTCTTGTATGTGATCTGCCTAATGTTGCATTGTGACATCATAGCACTGCACGGGTCACCCAGGTGACAGACCCTTGTCTGTGATCTGCCTAAGGGGGCATTGTGACATCATTATTCTGCACGGGTCACCCAGGTGACAGTCCCTTGTCTGTGATCTGCCTAAAGATGCATTGTGACATCATAGCTCTGCACTGGTCACCCTGGTGAGAGACCCTTGTCCGTTATCTGCCTACGGGGGCATTGTGACATCATAATTCTGCACGGGTCACCCAGGTGACAGACCCCTGTCTCTGATCTGCCTAAGGGGGCATTGTGACATCATAACTCTGCACTGGTCCCCCAGGTGACATACCGTTGTCTGTGATCTGCTTAAGGGGGCATTGTGACATCATAATTCTGCACTGGTCACCCAGGTGACAGACCCTTGTCTGTGATCTGCCTAAGGGGGCATTGTGACATCATAACACTGCACTGGTCACCCTGTTGACAGACCCTTGTCTTTGATCTGCTTAAGTGGACATTGTGACTTCAAAACTCTGCACTGGTCACCCAGGTGACAGACCCTTGTCTGTGATCGCCCTAAGGGGGCATTGTGACATCGTAACTATCGACTGGTCACCCAGGGGAAAGACCCTTCTCTGTGATCTGCCTAAGGGGGCATTGTGACATCATAACTCTGCACGGGTCACAAAGGTGACAGTCCCTTGTCTGTGATCTGCCTAAGGGGGCATTGTGACATCATAAATCTGCACTTGTCACCCAGGTGTCAGACACTTGTCTGTGATCTGCCTAAAGGGGCATTGTGACATCATATGTCTGCACTGGGTACCCAGGTGACAGGTCCTTGTCTTTGATCGGCCTAAGTGGGCATTGTGACGTCATAAGTCTTCACTCGTCACCCAGGTGACAGACCCTTGTCTGTGACCTGCCTAATGGGGCATTGTGACATCATAACTCTGCACGGGTCACCCAGGTGACAGACCCTTGTCTGTGATCTGCCTAAGGGGTCACTGTGACATCATAACTCCGCACGGGTATCCCAGGTGACAGACACTTGTCTGTGAAATGCCTAAGGGGTCATTGTGGCATCGTAACTCTGCACTGGTCACCCACGTGACAGACCCTTGTCTTTGACGTACCTAAGGGGGCATTGTGACAGCAAAACTCTGCATGGGGCACCCAGGTGACTGATCCTTGTCTCTGATCTGCCTAAGGGGGCATTGTGACATCATAAATCTGCTCGGGTCACCCATGTGAGAGGCCCTTGAATGTTATCTGCCTAACGGGTCATTGTGACTTCATAACTCTCCACTGGTCACTCAGGAGACAAACACTTGTCTGTGATCTGCCTAACAGGGCATTGTGACATCATAAGTCTGCACTGGGCACCCAGGTGACAGGCCCTTGTCTGTGATCTGCCTAAGGGGGCATTGTGACATCATAACTCTCCACTGGTCACCCAGGTGACAGACCCTTGTCTGTGATCTGCTTAAGGGGTGATTGTGACATCTAAAATCTGCACTGGTCACCCAGGTGACAGACCCTTGTCTGTGATTTGCCTATGGGGGCGTTGTTGCAGCTTAACTCTGCACTGGACACCGTGGAGACAGCCCCTTGTCTGTGATCTGCCTAAGGGGGCATTGTGACATCATAACAGTGCACTGGTAACCCAGGTGACGGACCCTTGTCCGTGACCTGCCTAAGGGGGCATTGTGACATCATAACCCTGCACTGATCACCCTGGTGAAAGACCCTTTTCCGTGATCGGCCTAAGGGGGCATTGAGACATCATAACTCGGCACTGGCCACCCAGGTGACAGCCTCTTGTATGTGATCTGCCTAATGTTGCATTGTGACATCATAGCACTGCACGGGTCACCCAGGTGACAGACCCCTGTCTATGATCTGCCTAAGGGGGCATTGTGACATCATAACTCTTCACTGGTCCCCCAGGTGACATACCGTTGTCTGTGATCTGCTTAAGGGGGCATTGTGACATCATAATTCTGCACTGGTCACCCAGGTGACAGAACCCTGTCTGTGATCTGCCTAAGGGGGCATTGTGACATCATAAACTTGCACTGGTCACCCAGGTGACAGACCCTTGTCTGTGATCTGCCTAAGGGGGCATTGTGACATCATAACACTGCACTGGTCACCCTGTTGACAGACCCTTGTCTTTGATCTGCTTAAGTGGACATTGTGACTTCAAAACTCTGCACTGGTCACCCAGGTGACAGACCCTTGTCTGTGATCGCCCTAAGGGGGCATTGTGACATCGTAACTATCGACTGGTCACCCAGGGGAAAGACCCTTCTCTGTGATCTGCCTAAGGGGGCATTGTGACATCATAACTCTGCACGGGTCACAAAGGTGACAGTCCCTTGTCTGTGATCTGCCTAAGGGGGCATTGTGACATCATAAATCTGCACTTGTCACCCAGGTGTCAGACACTTGTCTGTGATCTGCCTAAAGGGGCATTGTGACATCATATGTCTGCACTGGGTACCCAGGTGACAGGTCCTTGTCTTTGATCGGCCTAAGTGGGCATTGTGACGTCATAAGTCTTCACTCGTCACCCAGGTGACAGACCCTTGTCTGTGACCTGCCTAATGGGGCATTGTGACATCATAACTCTGCACGGGTCACCCAGGTGACAGACCCTTGTCTGTGATCTGCCTAAGGGGTCACTGTGACATCATAACTCCGCACGGGTATCCCAGGTGACAGACACTTGTCTGTGAAATGCCTAAGGGGTCATTGTGGCATCGTAACTCTGCACTGGTCACCCACGTGACAGACCCTTGTCTTTGACGTACCTAAGGGGGCATTGTGACAGCAAAACTCTGCATGGGGCACCCAGGTGACTGATCCTTGTCTCTGATCTGCCTAAGGGGGCATTGTGACATCATAAATCTGCTCGGGTCACCCATGTGAGAGGCCCTTGAATGTTATCTGCCTAACGGGTCATTGTGACTTCATAACTCTCCACTGGTCACTCAGGAGACAAACACTTGTCTGTGATCTGCCTAACAGGGCATTGTGACATCATAAGTCTGCACTGGGCACCCAGGTGACAGGCCCTTGTCTGTGATCTGCCTAAGGGGGCATTGTGACATCATAACTCTCCACTGGTCACCCAGGTGACAGACCCTTGTCTGTGATCTGCTTAAGGGGTGATTGTGACATCTAAAATCTGCACTGGTCACCCAGGTGACAGACCCTTGTCTGTGATTTGCCTATGGGGGCGTTGTTGCAGCTTAACTCTGCACTGGACACCGTGGAGACAGCCCCTTGTCTGTGATCTGCCTAAGGGGGCATTGTGACATCATAACAGTGCACTGGTAACCCAGGTGACGGACCCGTGCCCGTGACCTGCCTAAGGGGGCATTGTGACATCATAACCCTGCACTGATCACCCTGGTGAAAGACCCTTTTCTGTGATCCGCCTAAGGGGGCATTGAGACATCATAACTCGGCACTGGCCACCCAGGTGACAGACTCTTTTATGTGATCTGCCTAATGTTGCATTGTGACATCATAGCACTGCACGGGACACCCAGGTGACAGACCCTTGTCTGTGATCTGCCTAAGGGGGCATTGTGACATCATTATTCTGCACGGGTCACCCAGGTGACAGTCCCTTGTCTGTGATCTGCCTAAAGGTGCATTGTGACATCATAGCTCTGCACTGGTCACCCTGGTGAGAGACCCTTGTCCGTTATCTGCCTACGGGGGCATTGTGACATCATAACCCTGCACTGATCACCCTGGTGAAAGACCCTTTTCTGTCATCGGCCTAAGGGGGCATTGAGACATCATAACTCGGCACTGGCCACCCAGGTGACAGACTCTTGTATGTGATCTGCCTAATGTTGCATTGTGACATCATAGCACTGCACGGGTAACCCAGGTGACAGACCCTTCTCTGTGATCTGCCTCAGGGGGCATTGTGACATCATTATTCTGCACGGGTCACCCAGGTGACAGTCCCTTGTCTGTGATCTGCCTAAAGGTGCATTGTGACATCATAGCTCTGCACTGGTCACCCTGGTGAGAGACCCTTGTCCGTTATCTGCCTACGGGGGCATTGTGACATCATAATTCTGCACGGGTCACCCAGGTGACAGACCCCTGTCTATGATCTGCCTAAGGGGGCATTGTGACATCATAACTCTGCACTGGTCCCACAGGTGACATACCGTTGTCTGTGATCTGCTTAAGGGGGCATTGTGACATCATAATTCTGCACTGGTCACCCAGGTGACAGACCCTTGTCTGTGATCTGCCTAAGGGGGCATTGTGACATCATAACACTGCACTGGTCACCCTGTTGACAGACCCTTGTCTTTGATCTGCTTAAGTGGACATTGTGACTTCAAAACTCTGCACTGGTCACCCAGGTGACAGACCCTTGTCTGTGATCGGCCTAAGGGGGCATTGTGACATCGTAACTATCGACTGGTCACCCAGCGGAAAGACCCTTCTCTGTGATCTGCCTAAGGGGGCATTGTGACATTATAACTCTGCACGGGTCACAAAGGTGACAGTCCCTTGTCTGTGATCTGCCTAAGGGGGCATTGTGACATCATAAATCTGCACTTGTCACCCAGGTGTCAGACACTTGTCTGTGATCTGCCTAAAGGGGCATTGTGACATCATATGTCTGCACTGGGTACCCAGGTGACAGGTCCTTGTCTTTGATCGGCCTAAGTGGGCATTGTGACGTCATAAGTCTGCACTCGTCACCCAGGTGACAGACCCTTGTCTGTGACCTGCCTAATGGGGCATTGTGACATCATAACTCTGCACGGGTCACCCAGGTGACAGACCCTTGTCTGTGATCTGCCTAAGGGGTCACTGTGACATCATAACTCCGCACAGGTATCCCAGGTGACAGACACTTGTCTGTGAAATGCCTAAGGGGTCATTGTGGCATCGTAACTCTGCACTGGTCACCCACGTGACAGACCCTTGTCTTTGACGTACCTAAGGGGGCATTGTGACAGCAAAACTCTGCATGGGGCACCCAGGTGACTGATCCTTGTCTCTGATCTGCCTAAGGGGGCATTGTGACATCATAAATCTGCTCGGGTCACCCATGTGA
The DNA here is from genome assembly GCF_029281585.2 of Gorilla gorilla gorilla. NCBI lineage: Eukaryota > Metazoa > Chordata > Mammalia > Primates > Hominidae > Gorilla > Gorilla gorilla. The sequence goes on along the minus strand of NC_073237.2, from coordinate 13,903,605 downwards.
GAGGCCCTTGAATGTTATCTGCCTAACGGGTCATTGTGACTTCATAACTCTCCACTGGTCACTCAGGAGACAAACACTTGTCTGTGATCTGCCTAACAGGGCATTGTGACATCATAAGTCTGCACTGGGCACCCAGGTGACAGGCCCTTGTCTGTGATCTGCCTAAGGGGGCATTGTGACATCATAACTCTCCACTGGTCACCCAGGTGACAGACCCTTGTCTGTGATCTGCTTAAGGGGTGATTGTGACATCTAAAATCTGCACTGGTCACCCAGGTGACAGACCCTTGTCTGTGATTTGCCTATGGGGGCGTTGTTGCAGCTTAACTCTGCACTGGACACCGTGGAGACAGCCCCTTGTCTGTGATCTGCCTAAGGGGGCATTGTGACATCATAACAGTGCACTGGTAACCCAGGTGACGGACCCTTGTCCGTGACCTGCCTGAGGGGGCATTGTGACATCATAACCCTGCACTGATCACCCGGGTGAAAGACCCTTTTCCGTGATCGGCCTAAGGGGGCATTGAGACATCATAACTCGGCACTGGCCACCCAGGTGACAGCCTCTTGTATGTGATCTGCCTAATGTTTCATTGTGACATCATAGCACTGCACGGGTCACCCAGGTGACAGACCCCTGTCTATGATCTGCCTAAGGGGGCATTGTGACATCATAACTCTGCACTGGTCCCCCAGGTGACATACCGTTGTCTGTGATCTGCTTAAGGGGGCATTGTGACATCATAATTCTGCACTGGTCACCCAGGTGACAGACCCCTGTCTGTGATCTGCCTAAGGGGGCATTGTGACATCATAAACTTGCACTGGTCACCCAGGTGACAGACCCTTGTCTGTGATCTGCCTAAGGGGGCATTGTGACATCATAACACTGCACTGGTCACCCTGTTGACAGACCCTTGTCTTTGATCTGCTTAAGTGGACATTGTGACTTCAAAACTCTGCACTGGTCACGCAGGTGACAGACCCTTGTCTGTGATCGGCCTAAGGGGGCATTGTGACATCGTTACTATCGACTGGTCACCCAGGGGAAAGACCCTTCTCTGTGATCTGCCTAAGGGGGCATTGTGACATCATAACTCTGCACGGGTCACAAAGGTGACAGTCCCTTGTCTGTGATCTGCCTAAGGGGGCATTGTGACATCATAAATCTGCACTTGTCACCCAGGTGTCAGACACTTGTCTGTGATCTGCCTAAAGGGGCATTGTGACATCATATGTCTGCACTGGGTACCCAGGTGACAGGTCCTTGTCTTTGATCGGCCTAAGTGGGCATTGTGACGTCATAAGTCTGCACTCGTCACCCAGGTGACAGACCCTTGTCTGTGACCTGCCTAATGGGGCATTGTGACATCATAACTCTGCACGGGTCACCCAGGTGACAGACCCTTGTCTGTGATCTGCCTAAGGGGTCACTGTGACATCATAACTCCGCACGGGTATCCCAGGTGACAGACACTTGTCTGTGAAATGCCTAAGGGGTCATTGTGGCATCGTAACTCTGCACTGGTCACCCACGTGACAGACCCTTGTCTTTGACGTACCTAAGGGGGCATTGTGACAGCAAAACTCTGCATGGGGCACCCAGGTGACTGATCCTTGTCTCTGATCTGCCTAAGGGGGCATTGTGACATCATAAATCTGCTCGGGTCACCCATGTGAGAGGCCCTTGAATGTTATCTGCCTAACGGGTCATTGTGACTTCATAACTCTCCACTGGTCACTCAGGAGACAAACACTTGTCTGTGATCTGCCTAACAGGGCATTGTGACATCATAAGTCTGCACTGGGCACCCAGGTGACAGGCCCTTGTCTGTGATCTGCCTAAGGGGGCATTGTGACATCATAACTCTCCACTGGTCACCCAGGTGACAGACCCTTGTCTGTGATCTGCTTAAGGGGTGATTGTGACATCTAAAATCTGCACTGGTCACCCAGGTGACAGACCCTTGTCTGTGATTTGCCTATGGGGGAGTTGTTGCAGCTTAACTCTGCACTGGACACCGTGGAGACAGCCCCTTGTCTGTGATCTGCCTAAGGGGGCATTGTGACATCATAACAGTGCACTGGTAACCCAGGTGACGGACCCGTGTCCGTGACCTGCCTAAGGGGGCATTGTGACATCATAACGCTGCACTGATCATCCTGGTGAAAGACCCTTTTCTGTGATCAGCCTAAGGGGGCATTGAGACATCATAACTCGGCACTGGCCACCCAGGTGACAGACTCTTGTATGTGATCTGCCTAATGTTGCATTGTGACATCATAGCACTGCACGGGTCACCCAGGTGACAGACCCTTGTCTGTGATCTGCCTAAGGGGGCATTGTGACATCATTATTCTGCACGGGTCACCCAGGTGACAGTCCCTTGTCTGTGATCTGCCTAAAGGTGCATTGTGACATCATAGCTCTGCACTGGTCACCCTGGTGAGAGACCCTTGTCCGTTATCTGCCTACGGGGGCATTGTGACATCATAATTCTGCACGGGTCACCCAGGTGACAGACCCCTCTCTATGATCTGCCTAAGGGGGCATTGTGACATCATAACTCTGCACTGGTCCCCCAGGTGACATACCGTTGTCTGTGATCTGCTTAAGGGGGCATTGTGACATCATAATTCTGCACTGGTCACCCAGGTGACAGACCCTTGTCTGTGATCTGCCTAAGGGGGCATTGTGACATCATAACACTGCACTGGTCACCCTGTTGACAGACCCTTGTCTTTGATCTGCTTAAGTGGACATTGTGACTTCAAAACTCTGCACTGGTCACCCAGGTGACAGACCCTTGTCTGTGATCGCCCTAAGGGGGCATTGTGACATCGTAACTATCGACTGGTCACCCAGGGGAAAGACCCTTCTCTGTGATCTGCCTAAGGGGGCATTGTGACATTATAACTCTGCACGGGTCACATAGGTGACAGTCCCTTGTCTGTGATCTGCCTAAGGGGGCATTGTGACATCATAAATCTGCACTTGTCACCCAGGTGTCAGACACTTGTCTGTGATCTGCCTAAAGGGGCATTGTGACATCATATGTCTGCACTGGGTACCCAGGTGACAGGTCCTTGTCTTTGATCGGCCTAAGTGGGCATTGTGACGTCATAAGTCTGCACTCGTCACCCAGGTGACAGACCCTTGTCTGTGACCTGCCTAATGGGGCATTGTGACATCATAACTCTGCACGGGTCACCCAGGTGACAGACCCTTGTCTGTGATCTGCCTAAGGGGTCACTGTGACATCATAACTCCGCACGGGTATCCCAGGTGACAGACACTTGTCTGTGAAATGCCTAAGGGGTCATTGTGGCATCGTAACTCTGCACTGGTCACCCACGTGACAGACCCTTGTCTTTGACGTACCTAAGGGGGCATTGTGACAGCAAAACTCTGCATGGGGCACCCAGGTGACTGATCCTTGTCTCTGATCTGCCTAAGGGGGCATTGTGACATCATAAATCTGCTCGGGTCACCCATGTGAGAGGCCCTTGAATGTTATCTGCCTAACGGGTCATTGTGACTTCATAACTCTCCACTGGTCACTCAGGAGACAAACACTTGTCTGTGATCTGCCTAACAGGGCATTGTGACATCATAAGTCTGCACTGGGCACCCAGGTGACAGGCCCTTGTCTGTGATCTGCCTAAGGGGGCATTGTGACATCATAACTCTCCACTGGTCACCCAGGTGACAGACCCTTGTCTGTGATCTGCTTAAGGGGTGATTGTGACATCTAAAATCTGCACTGGTCACCCAGGTGACAGACCCTTGTCTGTGATTTGCCTATGGGGGCGTTGTTGCAGCTTAACTCTGCACTGGACACCGTGGAGACAGCCCCTTGTCTGTGATCTGCCTAAGGGGGCATTGTGACATCATAACAGTGCACTGGTAACCCAGGTGACGGACCCTTGTCCGTGACCTGCCTAAGGGGGCATTGTGACATCATAACCCTGCACTGATCACCCGGGTGAAAGACCCTTTTCCGTGATCGGCCTAAGGGGGCCTTGAGACATCATAACTCGGCACTGGCCACCCAGGTGACAGACTCTTGTATGTGATCTGCCTAATGTTGCATTGTGACATCATAGCACTGCACGGGTCACCCAGGTGACAGACCCCTGTCTATGATCTGCCTAAGGGGGCATTGTGACATCATAACTCTGCACTGGTCCCCCAGGTGACATACCGTTGTCTGTGATCTGCTTAAGGGGGCATTGTGACATCATAATTCTGCACTGGTCACCCAGGTGACAGACCCCTGTCTGTGATCTGCCTAAGGGGGCATTGTGACATCATAAACTTGCACTGGTCACCCAGGTGACAGACCCTTGTCTGTGATCTGCCTAAGGGGGCATTGTGACATCATAACACTGCACTGGTCACCCTGTTGACAGACCCTTGTCTTTGATCTGCTTAAGTGGACATTGTGACTTCAAAACTCTGCACTGGTCACCCAGGTGACAGACCCTTGTCTGTGATCGCCCTAAGGGGGCATTGTGACATCGTAACTATCGACTGGTCACCCAGGGGAAAGACCCTTCTCTGTGATCTGCCTAAGGGGGCATTGTGACATCATAACTCTGCACGGGTCACAAAGGTGACAGTCCCTTGTCTGTGATCTGCCTAAGGGGGCATTGTGACATCATAAATCTGCACTTGTCACCCAGGTGTCAGACACTTGTCTGTGATCTGCCTAAAGGGGCATTGTGACATCATATGTCTGCACTGGGTACCCAGGTGACAGGTCCTTGTCTTTGATCGGCCTAAGTGGGCATTGTGACGTCATAAGTCTGCACTCGTCACCCAGGTGACAGACCCTTGTCTGTGACCTGCCTAATGGGGCATTGTGACATCATAACTCTGCACGGGTCACCCAGGTGACAGACCCTTGTCTGTGATCTGCCTAAGGGGTCACTGTGACATCATAACTCCGCACGGGTATCCCAGGTGACAGACACTTGTCTGTGAAATGCCTAAGGGGTCATTGTGGCATCGTAACTCTGCACTGGTCACCCACGTGACAGACCCTTGTCTTTGACGTACCTAAGGGGGCATTGTGACAGCAAAACTCTGCATGGGGCACCCAGGTGACTGATCCTTGTCTCTGATCTGCCTAAGGGGGCATTGTGACATCATAAATCTGCTCGGGTCACCCATGTGAGAGGCCCTTGAATGTTATCTGCCTAACGGGTCATTGTGACTTCATAACTCTCCACTGGTCACTCAGGAGACAAACACTTGTCTGTGATCTGCCTAACAGGGCATTGTGACATCATAAGTCTGCACTGGGCACCCAGGTGACAGGCCCTTGTCTGTGATCTGCCTAAGGGGGCATTGTGACATCATAACTCTCCACTGGTCACCCAGGTGACAGACCCTTGTCTGTGATCTGCTTAAGGGGTGATTGTGACATCTAAAATCTGCACTGGTCACCCAGGTGACAGACCTTTGTCTGTGATTTGCCTATGGGGGCGTTGTTGCAGCTTAACTCTGCACTGGACACCGTGGAGACAGCCCCTTGTCTGTGATCTGCCTAAGGGGGCATTGTGACATCATAACAGTGCACTGGTAACCCAGGTGACGGACCCGTGTCCGTGACCTGCCTAAGGGGGCATTGTGACATCATAACCCTGCACTGATCACCCTGGTGAAAGACCCTTTTCTGTGATCAGCCTAAGGGGGCATTGAGACATCATAACTCGGCACTGGCCACCCAGGTGACAGACTCTTGTATGTGATCTGCCTAATGTTGCATTGTGACATCATAGCACTGCACGGGTCACCCAGGTGACAGACCCTTGTCTGTGATCTGCCTAAGGGGGCATTGTGACATCATTATTCTGCACGGGTCACCCAGGTGACAGTCCCTTGTCTGTGATCTGCCTAAAGGTGCATTGTGACATCATAGCTCTGCACTGGTCACCCTGGTGAGAGACCCTTGTCCGTTATCTGCCTACGGGGGCATTGTGACATCATAATTCTGCACGGGTCACCCAGGTGACAGACCCCTGTCTATGATCTGCCTAAGGGGGCATTGTGACATCATAACTCTGCACTGGTCCCCCAGGTGACATACCGTTGTCTGTGATCTGCTTAAGGGGGCATTGTGACATCATAATTCTGCACTGGTCACCCAGGTGACAGACCCCTGTCTGTGATCTGCCTAAGGGGGCATTGTGACATCATAAACTTGCACTGGTCACCCAGGTGACAGACCCTTGTCTGTGATCTGCCTAAGGGGGCATTGTGACATCATAACACTGCACTGGTCACCCTGTTGACAGACCCTTGTCTTTGATCTGCTTAAGTGGACATTGTGACTTCAAAACTCTGCACTGGTCACCCAGGTGACAGACCCTTGTCTGTGATCGCCCTAAGGGGGCATTGTGACATCGTAACTATCGACTGGTCACCCAGGGGAAAGACCCTTCTCTGTGATCTGCCTAAGGGGGCATTGTGACATCATAACTCTGCACGGGTCACAAAGGTGACAGTCCCTTGTCTGTGATCTGCCTAAGGGGGCATTGTGACATCATAAATCTGCACTTGTCACCCAGGTGTCAGACACTTGTCTGTGATCTGCCTAAAGGGGCATTGTGACATCATATGTCTGCACTGGGTACCCAGGTGACAGGTCCTTGTCTTTGATCGGCCTAAGTGGGCATTGTGACGTCATAAGTCTTCACTCGTCACCCAGGTGACAGACCCTTGTCTGTGACCTGCCTAATGGGGCATTGTGACATCATAACTCTGCACGGGTCACCCAGGTGACAGACCCTTGTCTGTGATCTGCCTAAGGGGTCACTGTGACATCATAACTCCGCACGGGTATCCCAGGTGACAGACACTTGTCTGTGAAATGCCTAAGGGGTCATTGTGGCATCGTAACTCTGCACTGGTCACCCACGTGACAGACCCTTGTCTTTGACGTACCTAAGGGGGCATTGTGACAGCAAAACTCTGCATGGGGCACCCAGGTGACTGATCCTTGTCTCTGATCTGCCTAAGGGGGCATTGTGACATCATAAATCTGCTCGGGTCACCCATGTGAGAGGCCCTTGAATGTTATCTGCCTAACGGGTCATTGTGACTTCATAACTCTCCACTGGTCACTCAGGAGACAAACACTTGTCTGTGATCTGCCTAACAGGGCATTGTGACATCATAAGTCTGCACTGGGCACCCAGGTGACAGGCCCTTGTCTGTGATCTGCCTAAGGGGGCATTGTGACATCATAACTCTCCACTGGTCACCCAGGTGACAGACCCTTGTCTGTGATCTGCTTAAGGGGTGATTGTGACATCTAAAATCTGCACTGGTCACCCAGGTGACAGACCCTTGTCTGTGATTTGCCTATGGGGGCGTTGTTGCAGCTTAACTCTGCACTGGACACCGTGGAGACAGCCCCTTGTCTGTGATCTGCCTAAGGGGGCATTGTGACATCATAAGAGTGCACTGGTAACCCAGGTGACGGACCCGTGTCCGTGACCTGCCTAAGGGGGCATTGTGACATCATAACCCTGCACTGATCACCCTGGTGAAAGACCCTTTTCTGTGATCAGCCTAAGGGGGCATTGAGACATCATAACTCGGCACTGGCCACCCAGGTGACAGACTCTTGTATGTGATCTGCCTAATGTTGCATTGTGACATCATTATTCTGCACGGGTCACCCAGGTGACAGTCCCTTGTCTGTGATCTGCCTAAAGGTGCATTGTGACATCATAGCTCTGCACTGGTCACCCTGGTGAGAGACCCTTGTCCGTTATCTGCCTACGGGGGCATTGTGACATCATAATTCTGCACGGGTCACCCAGGTGACAGACCCCTGTCTATGATCTGCCTAAGGGGGCATTGTGACATCATAACTCTGCACTGGTCCCCCAGGTGACATACCGTTGTCTGTGATCTGCTTAAGGGGGCATTGTGACATCATAATTCTGCACTGGTCACCCAGGTGACAGACCCCTGTCTGTGATCTGCCTAAGGGGGCATTGTGACATCATAAACTTGCACTGGTCACCCAGGTGACAGACCCTTGTCTGTGATCTGCCTAAGGGGGCATTGTGACATCATAACACTGCACTGGTCACCCTGTTGACAGACCCTTGTCTTTGATCTGCTTAAGTGGACATTGTGACTTCAAAACTCTGCACTGGTCACCCAGGTGACAGACCCTTGTCTGTGATCGGCCTAAGGGGGCATTGTGACATCGTAACTATCGACTGGTCACCCAGGGGAAAGACCCTTCTCTGTGATCTGCCTAAGGGGGCATTGTGACATCATAACTCTGCACGGGTCACAAAGGTGACAGTCCCTTGTCTGTGATCTGCCTAAGGGGGCATTGTGACATCATAAATCTGCACTTGTCACCCAGGTGTCAGACACTTGTCTGTGATCTGCCTAAAGGGGCATTGTGACATCATATGTCTGCACTGGGTACCCAGGTGACAGGTCCTTGTCTTTGATCGGCCTAAGTGGGCATTGTGACGTCATAAGTCTGCACTCGTCACCCAGGTGACAGACCCTTGTCTGTGACCTGCCTAATGGGGCATTGTGACATCATAACTCTGCACGGGTCACCCAGGTGACAGACCCTTGTCTGTGATCTGCCTAAGGGGTCACTGTGACATCATAACTCCGCACGGGTATCCCAGGTGACAGACACTTGTCTGTGAAATGCCTAAGGGGTCATTGTGGCATCGTAACTCTGCACTGGTCACCCACGTGACAGACCCTTGTCTTTGACGTACCTAAGGGGGCATTGTGACAGCAAAACTCTGCATGGGGCACCCAGGTGACTGATCCTTGTCTCTGATCTGCCTAAGGGGGCATTGTGACATCATAAATCTGCTCGGGTCACCCATGTGAGAGGCCCTTGAATGTTATCTGCCTAACGGGTCATTGTGACTTCATAACTCTCCACTGGTCACTCAGGAGACAAACACTTGTCTGTGATCTGCCTAACAGGGCATTGTGACATCATAAGTCTGCACTGGGCACCCAGGTGACAGGCCCTTGTCTGTGATCTGCCTAAGGGGGCATTGTGACATCATAACTCTCCACTGGTCACCCAGGTGACAGACCCTTGTCTGTGATCTGCTTAAGGGGTGATTGTGACATCTAAAATCTGCACTGGTCACCCAGGTGACAGACCCTTGTCTGTGATTTGCCTATGGGGGCGTTGTTGCAGCTTAACTCTGCACTGGACACCGTGGAGACAGCCCCTTGTCTGTGATCTGCCTAAGGGGGCATTGTGACATCATAACAGTGCACTGGTAACCCAGGTGACGGACCCGTGTCCGTGACCTGCCTAAGGGGCCATTGTGACATCATAACCCTGCACTGATCACCCTGGTGAAAGACCCTTTTCTGTGATCAGCCTAAGGGGGCATTGAGACATCATAACTCGGCACTGGCCACCCAGGTGACAGACTCTTGTATGTGATCTGCCTAATGTTGCATTGTGACATCATAGCACTGCACGGGTCACCCAGGTGACAGACCCTTGTCTGTGATCTGCCTAAGGGGGCATTGTGACATCATTATTCTGCACGGGTCACCCAGGTGACAGTCCCTTGTCTGTGATCTGCCTAAAGGTGCATTGTGACATCATTGCTCTGCACTGGTCCCCCAGGTGACATACCGTTGTCTGTGATCTGCTTAAGGGGGCATTGTGACATCATAATTCTGCACTGGTCACCCAGGTGACAGACCCTTGTCTGTGATCTGCCTAAGGGGGCATTGTGACATCATAACACTGCACTGGTCACCCTGTTGACAGACCCTTGTCTTTGATCTGCTTAAGTGGACATTGTGACTTCAAAACTCTGCACTGGTCACCCAGGTGAGAGACCCTTGTCTGTGATCGCCCTAAGGGGGCATTGTGACATCGTAACTATCGACTGGTCACCCAGGGGAAAGACCCTTCTCTGTGATCTGCCTAAGGGGGCATTGTGACATTATAACTCTGCACGGGTCACAAAGGTGACAGTCCCTTGTCTGTGATCTGCCTAAGGGGGCATTGTGACATCATAAATCTGCACTTGTCACCCAGGTGTCAGACACTTGTCTGTGATCTGCCTAAAGGGGCATTGTGACATCATATGTCTGCACTGGGTACCCAGGTGACAGGTCCTTGTCTTTGATCGGCCTAAGTGGGCATTGTGACGTCATAAGTCTGCACTCGTCACCCAGGTGACAGACCCTTGTCTGTGACCTGCCTAATGGGGCATTGTGACATCATAACTCTGCACGGGTCACCCAGGTGACAGACCCTTGTCTGTGATCTGCCTAAGGGGTCACTGTGACATCATAACTCCGCACGGGTATCCCAGGTGACAGACACTTGTCTGTGAAATGCCTAAGGGGTCATTGTGGCATCGTAACTCTGCACTGGTCACCCACGTGACAGACCCTTGTCTTTGACGTACCTAAGGGGGCATTGTGACAGCAAAACTCTGCATGGGGCACCCAGGTGACTGATCCTTGTCTCTGATCTGCCTAAGGGGGCATTGTGACATCATAAATCTGCTCGGGTCACCCATGTGAGAGGCCCTTGAATGTTATCTGCCTAACGGGTCATTGTGACTTCATAACTCTCCACTGGTCACTCAGGAGACAAACACTTGTCTGTGATCTGCCTAACAGGGCATTGTGACATCATAAGTCTGCACTGGGCACCCAGGTGACAGGCCCTTGTCTGTGATCTGCCTAAGGGGGCATTGTGACATCATAACTCTCCACTGGTCACCCAGGTGACAGACCCTTGTCTGTGATCTGCTTAAGGGGTGATTGTGACATCTAAAATCTGCACTGGTCACCCAGGTGACAGACCCTTGTCTGTGATTTGCCTATGGGGGCGTTGTTGCAGCTTAACTCTGCACTGGACACCGTGGAGACAGCCCCTTGTCTGTGATCTGCCTAAGGGGGCATTGTGACATCATAACAGTGCACTGGTAACCCAGGTGACGGACCCTTGTCCGTGACCTGCCTAAGGGGGCATTGTGACATCATAACCCTGCACTGATCACCCGGGTGAAAGACCCTTTTCCGTGATCGGCCTAAGGGGGCCTTGAGACATCATAACTCGGCACTGGCCACCCAGGTGACAGACTCTTGTATGTGATCTGCCTAATGTTGCATTGTGACATCATAGCACTGCACGGGTCACCCAGGTGACAGACCCCTGTCTATGATCTGCCTAAGGGGGCATTGTGACATCATAACTCTGCACTGGTCCCCCAGGTGACATACCGTTGTCTGTGATCTGCTTAAGGGTGCATTGTGACATCATAATTCTGCACTGGTCACCCAGGTGACAGACCCCTGTCTGTGATCTGCCTAAGGGGGCATTGTGACATCATAAACTTGCACTGGTCACCCAGGTGACAGACCCTTGTCTGTGATCTGCCTAAGGGGGCATTGTGACATCATAACACTGCACTGGTCACCCTGTTGACAGACCCTTGTCTTTGATCTGCTTAAGTGGACATTGTGACTTCAAAACTCTGCACTGGTCACCCAGGTGACAGACCCTTGTCTGTGATCGGCCTAAGTGGGCATTGTGACATCGTAACTATCGACTGGTCACCCAGGGGAAAGACCCTTCTCTGTGATCTGCCTAAGGGGGCATTGTGACATCATAACTCTGCACGGGTCACAAAGGTGACAGTCCCTTGTCTGTGATCTGCCTAAGGGGGCATTGTGACATCATAAATCTGCACTTGTCACCCAGGTGTCAGACACTTGTCTGTGATCTGCCTAAAGGGGCATTGTGACATCATATGTCTGCACTAGGTACCCAGGTGACAGGTCCTTGTCTTTGATCGGCCTAAGTGGGCATTGTGACGTCATAAGTCTGCACTCGTCACCCAGGTGACAGACCCTTGTCTGTGACCTGCCTAATGGGGCATTGTGACATCATAACTCTGCACGGGTCACCCAGGTGACAGACCCTTGTCTGTGATCTGCCTAAGGGGTCACTGTGACATCATAACTCCGCACGGGTATCCCAGGTGACAGACACTTGTCTGTGAAATGCCTAAGGGGTCATTGTGGCATCGTAACTCTGCACTGGTCACCCACGTGACAGACCCTTGTCTTTGACGTACCTAAGGGGGCATTGTGACAGCAAAACTCTGCATGGGGCACCCAGGTGACTGATCCTTGTCTCTGATCTGCCTAAGGGGGCATTGTGACATCATAAATCTGCTCGGGTCACCCATGTGAGAGGCCCTTGAATGTTATCTGCCTAACGGGTCATTGTGACTTCATAACTCTCCACTGGTCACTCAGGAGACAAACACTTGTCTGTGATCTGCCTAACAGGGCATTGTGACATCATAAGTCTGCACTGGGCACCCAGGTGACAGGCCCTTGTCTGTGATCTGCCTAAGGGGGCATTGTGACATCATAACTCTCCACTGGTCACCCAGGTGACAGACCCTTGTCTGTGATCTGCTTAAGGGGTGATTGTGACATCTAAAATCTGCACTGGTCACCCAGGTGACAGACCCTTGTCTGTGATTTGCCTATGGGGGCGTTGTTGCAGCTTAACTCTGCACTGGACACCGTGGAGACAGCCCCTTGTCTGTGATCTGCCTAAGGGGGCATTGTGACATCATAACAGTGCACTGGTAACCCAGGTGACGGACCCTTGTCCGTGACCTGCCTAAGGGGGCATTGTGACATCATAACCCTGCACTGATCACCCGGGTGAAAGACCCTTTTCCGTGATCGGCCTAAGGGGGCCTTGAGACATCATAACTCGGCACTGGCCACCAAGGTGACAGACTCTTGTATGTGATCTGCCTAATGTTGCATTGTGACATCATAGCACTGCACGGGTCACCCAGGTGACAGACCCCTGTCTATGATCTGCCTAAGGGGGCATTGTGACATCATAACTCTGCACTGGTCCCCCAGGTGACATACCGTTGTCTGTGATCTGCTTAAGGGTGCATTGTGACATCATAATTCTGCACTGGTCACCCAGGTGACAGACCCCTGTCTGTGATCTGCCTAAGGGGGCATTGTGACATCATAAACTTGCACTGGTCACCCAGGTGACAGACCCTTGTCTGTGATCTGCCTAAGGGGGCATTGTGACATCATAACACTGCACTGGTCACCCTGTTGACAGACCCTTGTCTTTGATCTGCTTAAGTGGACATTGTGACTTCAAAACTCTGCACTGGTCACCCAGGTGACAGACCCTTGTCTGTGATCGGCCTAAGGGGGCATTGTGACATCGTAACTATCGACTGGTCACCCAGGGGAAAGACCCTTCTCTGTGATCTGCCTAAGGGGGCATTGTGACATCATAACTCTGCACGGGTCACAAAGGTGACAGTCCCTTGTCTGTGATCTGCCTAAGGGGGCATTGTGACATCATAAATCTGCACTTGTCACCCAGGTGTCAGACACTTGTCTGTGATCTGCCTAAAGGGGCATTGTGACATCATATGTCTGCACTGGGTACCCAGGTGACAGGTCCTTGTCTTTGATCGGCCTAAGTGGGCATTGTGACGTCATAAGTCTGCACTCGTCACCCAGGTGACAGACCCTTGTCTGTGACCTGCCTAATGGGGCATTGTGACATCATAACTCTGCACGGGTCACCCAGGTGACAGACCCTTGTCTGTGATCTGCCTAAGGGGTCACTGTGACATCATAACTCCGCACGGGTATCCCAGGTGACAGACACTTGTCTGTGAAATGCCTAAGGGGTCATTGTGGCATCGTAACTCTGCACTGGTCACCCACGTGACAGACCCTTGTCTTTGACGTACCTAAGGGGGCATTGTGACAGCAAAACTCTGCATGGGGCACCCAGGTGACTGATCCTTGTCTCTGATCTGCCTAAGGGGGCATTGTGACATCATAAATCTGCTCGGGTCACCCATGTGAGAGGCCCTTGAATGTTATCTGCCTAACGGGTCATTGTGACTTCATAACTCTCCACTGGTCACTCAGGAGACAAACACTTGTCTGTGATCTGCCTAACAGGGCATTGTGACATCATAAGTCTGCACTGGGCACCCAGGTGACAGGCCCTTGTCTGTGATCTGCCTAAGGGGGCATTGTGACATCATAACTCTCCACTGGTCACCCAGGTGACAGACCCTTGTCTGTGATCTGCTTAAGGGGTGATTGTGACATCTAAAATCTGCACTGGTCACCCAGGTGACAGACCCTTGTCTGTGATTTGCCTATGGGGGCGTTGTTGCAGCTTAACTCTGCACTGGACACCGTGGAGACAGCCCCTTGTCTGTGATCTGCCTAAGGGGGCATTGTGACGTCATAACAGTGCACTGGTAACCCAGGTGACGGACCCGTGTCCGTGACCTGCCTAAGGGGGCATTGTGACATCATAACCCTGCACTGATCACCCTGGTGAAAGACCCTTTTCTGTGATCAGCCTAAGGGGGCATTGAGACATCATAACTCGGCACTGGCCACCCAGGTGACAGACTCTTGTATGTGATCTGCCTAATGTTGCATTGTGACATCATAGCACTGCACGGGTCACCCAGGTGACAGACCCTTGTCTGTGATCTGCCTAAGGGGGCATTGTGACATCATTATTCTGCACGGGTCACCCAGGTGACAGTCCCTTGTCTGTGATCTGCCTAAAGGTGCATTGTGACATCATAGCTCTGCACTGGTCACCCTGGTGAGAGACCCTTGTCCGTTATCTGCCTACGGGGGCATTGTGACATCATAATTCTGCACGGGTCACCCAGGTGACAGACCCCTGTCTATGATCTGCCTAAGGGGGCATTATGACATCATAACTCTGCACTGGTCCCCCAGGTGACATACCGTTGCCTGTGATCTGCTTAAGGGGGCATTGTGACATCATAATTCTGCACTGGTCACCCAGGTGACAGACCCTTGTCTGTGATCTGCCTAAGGGGGCATTGTGACATCATAACACTGCACTGGTCACCCTGTTGACAGACCCTTGTCTTTGATCTGCTTAAGTGGACATTGTGACTTCAAAACTCTGCACTGGTCACCCAGGTGACAGACCCTTGTCTGTGATCGCCCTAAGGGGGCATTGTGACATCGTAACTATCGACTGGTCACCCAGGGGAAAGACCCTTCTCTGTGATCTGCCTAAGGGGGCATTGTGACATCATAACTCTGCACTGGTCACAAAGGTGACAGTCCCTTGTCTGTGATCTGCCTAAGGGGGCATTGTGACATCATAAATCTGCACTTGTCACCCAGGTGTCAGACACTTGTCTGTGATCTGCCTAAAGGGGCATTGTGACATCATATGTCTGCACTGGGTACCCAGGTGACAGGTCCTTGTCTTTGATCGGCCTAAGTGGGCATTGTGACGTCATAAGTCTGCACTCGTCACCCAGGTGACAGACCCTTGTCTGTGACCTGCCTAATGGGGCATTGTGATATCATAACTCTGCACGGGTCACCCAGGTGACAGACCCTTGTCTGTGATCTGCCTAAGGGGTCACTGTGACATCATAACTCCGCACGGGTATCCCAGGTGACAGACACTTGTCTGTGAAATGCCTAAGGGGTCATTGTGGCATCGTAACTCTGCACTGGTCACCCACGTGACAGACCCTTGTCTTTGACGTACCTAAGGGGGCATTGTGACAGCAAAACTCTGCATGGGGCACCCAGGTGACTGATCCTTGTCTCTGATCTGCCTAAGGGGGCATTGTGACATCATAAATCTGCTCGGGTCACCCATGTGAGAGGCCCTTGAATGTTATCTGCCTAACGGGTCATTGTGACTTCATAACTCTCCACTGGTCACTCAGGAGACAAACACTTGTCTGTGATCTGCCTAACAGGGCATTGTGACATCATAAGTCTGCACTGGGCACCCAGGTGACAGGCCCTTGTCTGTGATCTGCCTAAGGGGGCATTGTGACATCATAACTCTCCACTGGTCACCCAGGTGACAGACCCTTGTCTGTGATCTGCTTAAGGGGTGATTGTGACATCTAAAATCTGCACTGGTCACCCAGGTGACAGACCCTTGTCTGTGATTTGCCTATGGGGGCGTTGTTGCAGCTTAACTCTGCACTGGACACCGTGGAGACAGCCCCTTGTCTGTGATCTGCCTAAGGGGGCATTGTGACATCATAACAGTGCACTGGTAACCCAGGTGACGGACCCTTGTCCGTGACCTGCCTAAGGGGGCATTGTGACATCATAACCCTGCACTGATCACCCGGGTGAAAGACCCTTTTCCGTGACCGGCCTAAGGGGGCCTTGAGACATCATAACTCGGCACTGGCCACCCAGGTGACAGACTCTTGTATGTGATCTGCCTAATGTTGCATTGTGACATCATAGCACTGCACGGGTCACCCAGGTGACAGACCCCTGTCTATGATCTGCCTAAGGGGGCATTGTGACATCATAACTCTGCACTGGTCCCCCAGGTGACATACCGTTGTCTGTGATCTGCTTAAGGGGGCATTGTGACATCATAATTCTGCACTGGTCACCCAGGTGACAGACCCCTGTCTGTGATCTGCCTAAGGGGGCATTGTGACATCATAAACTTGCACTGGTCACCCAGGTGACAGACCCTTGTCTGTGATCTGCCTAAGGGGGCATTGTGACATCATAACACTGCACTGGTCACCCTGTTGACAGACCCTTGTCTTTGATCTGCTTAAGTGGACATTGTGACTTCAAAACTCTGCACTGGTCACCCAGGTGACAGACCCTTGTCTGTGATCGGCCTAAGGGGGCATTGTGACATCGTAACTATCGACTGGTCACCCAGGGGAAAGACCCTTCTCTGTGATCTGCCTAAGGGGGCATTGTGACATCATAACTCTGCACGGGTCACAAAGGTGACAGTCCCTTGTCTGTGATCTGCCTAAGGGGGCATTGTGACATCATAAATCTGCACTTGTCACCCAGGTGTCAGACACTTGTCTGTGATCTGCCTAAAGGGGCATTGTGACATCATATGTCTGCACTGGGTACCCAGGTGACAGGTCCTTGTCTTTGATCGGCCTAAGTGGGCATTGTGACGTCATAAGTCTGCACTCGTCACCCAGGTGACAGACCCTTGTCTGTGACCTGCCTAATGGGGCATTGTGACATCATAACTCTGCACGGGTCACCCAGGTGACAGACCCTTGTCTGTGATCTGCCTAAGGGGTCACTGTGACATCATAACTCCGCACGGGTATCCCAGGTGACAGACACTTGTCTGTGAAATGCCTAAGGGGTCATTGTGGCATCGTAACTCTGCACTGGTCACCCACGTGACAGACCCTTGTCTTTGACGTACCTAAGGGGGCATTGTGACAGCAAAACTCTGCATGGGGCACCCAGGTGACTGATCCTTGTCTCTGATCTGCCTAAGGGGGCATTGTGACATCATAAATCTGCTCGGGTCACCCATGTGAGAGGCCCTTGAATGTTACCTGCCTAACGGGTCATTGTGACTTCATAACTCTCCACTAGTCACTCAGGAGACAAACACTTGTCTGTGATCTGCCTAACAGGGCATTGTGACATCATAAGTCTGCACTGGGCACCCAGGTGACAGGCACTTGTCTGTGATCTGCCTAAGGGGGCATTGTGACATCATAACTCTCCACTGGTCACCCAGGTGACAGACCCTTGTCTGTGATCTGCTTAAGGGGTGATTGTGACATCTAAAATCTGCACTGGTCACCCAGGTGACAGACCCTTGTCTGTGATTTGCCTATGGGGGCGTTGTTGCAGCTTAACTCTGCACTGGACACCGTGGAGACAGCCCCTTGTCTGTGATCTGCCTAAGGGGGCATTGTGACATCATAACAGTGCACTGGTAACCCAGGTGACGGACCCTTGTCCGTGACCTGCCTAAGGGGGCATTGTGACATCATAACCCTGCGCTGATCACCCTGGTGAAAGACCCTTTTCTGTGATCGGCCTAAGGGGGCATTGAGACATCATAACTCGGCACTGGCCACCCAGGTGACAGACTCTTGTATGTGATCTGCCTAATGTTGCATTGTGACATCATAGCACTGCACGGGTCACCCAGGTGACAGACCCCTGTCTATGATCTGCCTAAGGGGGCATTGTGACATCATAACTCTGCACTGGTCCCCCAGGTGACATACCGTTGTCTGTGATCTGCTTAAGGGGGCATTGTGACATCATAATTCTGCACTGGTCACCCAGGTGACAGACCCCTGTCTGTGATCTGCCTAAGGGGGCATTGTGACATCATAAACTTGCACTGGTCACCCAGGTGACAGACCCTTGTCTGTGATCTGCCTAAGGGGGCATTGTGACATCATAACACTGCACTGGTCACCCTGTTGACAGACCCTTGTCTTTGATCTGCTTAAGTGGACATTGTGACTTCAAAACTCTGCACTGGTCACCCAGGTGACAGACCCTTGTCTGTGATCGGCCTAAGGGGGCATTGTGACATCGTAACTATCGACTGGTCACCCAGGGGAAAGACCCTTCTCTGTGATCTGCCTAAGGGGGCATTGTGACATCATAACTCTGCACGGGTCACAAAGGTGACAGTCCCTTGTCTGTGATCTGCCTAAGGGGGCATTGTGACATCATAAATCTGCACTTGTCACCCAGGTGTCAGACACTTGTCTGTGATCTGCCTAAAGGGGCATTGTGACATCATATGTCTGCACTGGGTACCCAGGTGACAGGTCCTTGTCTTTGATCGGCCTAAGTGGGCATTGTGACGTCATAAGTCTGCACTCGTCACCCAGGTGACAGACCCTTGTCTGTGACCTGCCTAATGGGGCATTGTGACATCATAACTCTGCACGGGTCACCCAGGTGACAGACCCTTGTCTGTGATCTGCCTAAGGGGTCACTGTGACATCATAACTCCGCACGGGTATCCCAGGTGACAGACACTTGTCTGTGAAATGCCTAAGGGGTCATTGTGGCATCGTAACTCTGCACTGGTCACCCACGTGACAGACCCTTGTCTTTGACGTACCTAAGGGGGCATTGTGACAGCAAAACTCTGCATGGGGCACCCAGGTGACTGATCCTTGTCTCTGATCTGCCTAAGGGGGCATTGTGACATCATAAATCTGCTCGGGTCACCCATGTGAGAGGCCCTTGAATGTTACCTGCCTAACGGGTCATTGTGACTTCATAACTCTCCACTAGTCACTCAGGAGACAAACACTTGTCTGTGATCTGCCTAACAGGGCATTGTGACATCATAAGTCTGCACTGGGCACCCAGGTGACAGGCACTTGTCTGTGATCTGCCTAAGGGGGCATTGTGACATCATAACTCTCCACTGGTCACCCAGGTGACAGACCCTTGTCTGTGATCTGCTTAAGGGGTGATTGTGACATCTAAAATCTGCACTGGTCACCCAGGTGACAGACCCTTGTCTGTGATTTGCCTATGGGGGCGTTGTTGCAGCTTAACTCTGCACTGGACACCGTGGAGACAGCCCCTTGTCTGTGATCTGCCTAAGGGGGCATTGTGACATCATAACAGTGCACTGGTAACCCAGGTGACGGACCCTTGTCCGTGACCTGCCTAAGGGGGCATTGTGACATCATAACCCTGCACTGATCACCCTGGTGAAAGACCCTTTTCTGTGATCGGCCTAAGGGGGCATTGAGACATCATAACTCGGCACTGGCCACCCAGGTGACAGACTCTTGTATGTGATCTGCCTAATGTTGCATTGTGACATCATAGCACTGCACGGGTCACCCAGGTGACAGACCCCTGTCTATGATCTGCCTAAGGGGGCATTGTGACATCATAACTCTGCACTGGTCCCCCAGGTGACATACCGTTGTCTGTGATCTGCTTAAGGGGGCATTGTGACATCATAATTCTGCACTGGTCACCCAGGTGACAGACCCCTGTCTGTGATCTGCCTAAGGGGGCATTGTGACATCATAAACTTGCACTGGTCACCCAGGTGACAGACCCTTGTCTGTGATCTGCCTAAGGGGGCATTGTGACATCATAACACTGCACTGGTCACCCTGTTGACAGACCCTTGTCTTTGATCTGCTTAAGTGGACATTGTGACTTCAAAACTCTGCACTGGTCACCCAGGTGACAGACCCTTGTCTGTGATCGGCCTAAGGGGGCATTGTGACATCGTAACTATCGACTGGTCACCCAGGGGAAAGACCCTTCTCTGTGATCTGCCTAAGGGGGCATTGTGACATCATAACTCTGCACGGGTCACAAAGGTGACAGTCCCTTGTCTGTGATCTGCCTAAGGGGGCATTGTGACATCATAAATCTGCACTTGTCACCCAGGTGTCAGACACTTGTCTGTGATCTGCCTAAAGGGGCATTGTGACATCATATGTCTGCACTGGGTACCCAGGTGACAGGTCCTTGTCTTTGATCGGCCTAAGTGGGCATTGTGACGTCATAAGTCTGCACTCGTCACCCAGGTGACAGACCCTTGTCTGTGACCTGCCTAATGGGGCATTGTGACATCATAACTCTGCACGGGTCACCCAGGTGACAGACCCTTGTCTGTGATCTGCCTAAGGGGTCACTGTGACATCATAACTCCGCACGGGTATCCCAGGTGACAGACACTTGTCTGTGAAATGCCTAAGGGGTCATTGTGGCATCGTAACTCTGCACTGGTCACCCACGTGACAGACCCTTGTCTTTGACGTACCTAAGGGGGCATTGTGACAGCAAAACTCTGCATGGGGCACCCAGGTGACTGATCCTTGTCTCTGATCTGCCTAAGGGGGCATTGTGACATCATAAATCTGCTCGGGTCACCCATGTGAGAGGCCCTTGAATGTTACCTGCCTAACGGGTCATTGTGACTTCATAACTCTCCACTAGTCACTCAGGAGACAAACACTTGTCTGTGATCTGCCTAACAGGGCATTGTGACATCATAAGTCTGCACTGGGCACCCAGGTGACAGGCACTTGTCTGTGATCTGCCTAAGGGGGCATTGTGACATCATAACTCTCCACTGGTCACCCAGGTGACAGACCCTTGTCTGTGATCTGCTTAAGGGGTGATTGTGACATCTAAAATCTGCACTGGTCACCCAGGTGACAGACCCTTGTCTGTGATTTGCCTATGGGGGCGTTGTTGCAGCTTAACTCTGCACTGGACACCGTGGAGACAGCCCCTTGTCTGTGATCTGCCTAAGGGGGCATTGTGACATCATAACAGTGCACTGGTAACCCAGGTGACGGACCCTTGTCCGTGACCTGCCTAAGGGGGCATTGTGACATCATAACCCTGCACTGATCACCCTGGTGAAAGACCCTTTTCTGTGATCGGCCTAAGGGGGCATTGAGACATCATAACTCGGCACTGGCCACCCAGGTGACAGACTCTTGTATGTGATCTGCCTAATGTTGCATTGTGACATCATAGCACTGCACGGGTCACCCAGGTGACAGACCCCTGTCTATGATCTGCCTAAGGGGGCATTGTGACATCATAACTCTGCACTGGTCCCCCAGGTGACATACCGTTGTCTGTGATCTGCTTAAGGGGGCATTGTGACATCATAATTCTGCACTGGTCACCCAGGTGACAGACCCCTGTCTGTGATCTGCCTAAGGGGGCATTGTGACATCATAAACTTGCACTGGTCACCCAGGTGACAGACCCTTGTCTGTGATCTGCCTAAGGGGGCATTGTGACATCATAACACTGCACTGGTCACCCTGTTGACAGACCCTTGTCTTTGATCTGCTTAAGTGGACATTGTGACTTCAAAACTCTGCACTGGTCACCCAGGTGACAGACCCTTGTCTGTGATCGGCCTAAGGGGGCATTGTGACATCGTAACTATCGACTGGTCACCCAGGGGAAAGACCCTTCTCTGTGATCTGCCTAAGGGGGCATTGTGACATCATAACTCTGCACGGGTCACAAAGGTGACAGTCCCTTGTCTGTGATCTGCCTAAGGGGGCATTGTGACATCATAAATCTGCACTTGTCACCCAGGTGTCAGACACTTGTCTGTGATCTGCCTAAAGGGGCATTGTGACATCATATGTCTGCACTGGGTACCCAGGTGACAGGTCCTTGTCTTTGATCGGCCTAAGTGGGCATTGTGACGTCATAAGTCTGCACTCGTCACCCAGGTGACAGACCCTTGTCTGTGACCTGCCTAATGGGGCATTGTGACATCATAACTCTGCACGGGTCACCCAGGTGACAGACCCTTGTCTGTGATCTGCCTAAGGGGTCACTGTGACATCATAACTCCGCACGGGTATCCCAGGTGACAGACACTTGTCTGTGAAATGCCTAAGGGGTCATTGTGGCATCGTAACTCTGCACTGGTCACCCACGTGACAGACCCTTGTCTTTGACGTACCTAAGGGGGCATTGTGACAGCAAAACTCTGCATGGGGCACCCAGGTGACTGATCCTTGTCTCTGATCTGCCTAAGGGGGCATTGTGACATCATAAATCTGCTCGGGTCACCCATGTGAGAGGCCCTTGAATGTTACCTGCCTAACGGGTCATTGTGACTTCATAACTCTCCACTAGTCACTCAGGAGACAAACACTTGTCTGTGATCTGCCTAACAGGGCATTGTGACATCATAAGTCTGCACTGGGCACCCAGGTGACAGGCACTTGTCTGTGATCTGCCTAAGGGGGCATTGTGACATCATAACTCTCCACTGGTCACCCAGGTGACAGACCCTTGTCTGTGATCTGCTTAAGGGGTGATTGTGACATCTAAAATCTGCACTGGTCACCCAGGTGACAGACCCTTGTCTGTGATTTGCCTATGGGGGCGTTGTTGCAGCTTAACTCTGCACTGGACACCGTGGAGACAGCCCCTTGTCTGTGATCTGCCTAAGGGGGCATTGTGACATCATAACAGTGCACTGGTAACCCAGGTGACGGACCCTTGTCCGTGACCTGCCTAAGGGGGCATTGTGACATCATAACCCTGCACTGATCACCCTGGTGAAAGACCCTTTTCTGTGATCGGCCTAAGGGGGCATTGAGACATCATAACTCGGCACTGGCCACCCAGGTGACAGACTCTTGTATGTGATCTGCCTAATGTTGCATTGTGACATCATAGCACTGCACGGGTCACCCAGGTGACAGACCCCTGTCTATGATCTGCCTAAGGGGGCATTGTGACATCATAACTCTGCACTGGTCCCCCAGGTGACATACCGTTGTCTGTGATCTGCTTAAGGGGGCATTGTGACATCATAATTCTGCACTGGTCACCCAGGTGACAGACCCCTGTCTGTGATCTGCCTAAGGGGGCATTGTGACATCATAAACTTGCACTGGTCACCCAGGTGACAGACCCTTGTCTGTGATCTGCCTAAGGGGGCATTGTGACATCATAACACTGCACTGGTCACCCTGTTGACAGACCCTTGTCTTTGATCTGCTTAAGTGGACATTGTGACTTCAAAACTCTGCACTGGTCACCCAGGTGACAGACCCTTGTCTGTGATCGGCCTAAGGGGGCATTGTGACATCGTAACTATCGACTGGTCACCCAGGGGAAAGACCCTTCTCTGTGATCTGCCTAAGGGGGCATTGTGACATCATAACTCTGCACGGGTCACAAAGGTGACAGTCCCTTGTCTGTGATCTGCCTAAGGGGGCATTGTGACATCATAAATCTGCACTTGTCACCCAGGTGTCAGACACTTGTCTGTGATCTGCCTAAAGGGGCATTGTGACATCATATGTCTGCACTGGGTACCCAGGTGACAGGTCCTTGTCTTTGATCGGCCTAAGTGGGCATTGTGACGTCATAAGTCTGCACTCGTCACCCAGGTGACAGACCCTTGTCTGTGACCTGCCTAATGGGGCATTGTGACATCATAACTCTGCACGGGTCACCCAGGTGACAGACCCTTGTCTGTGATCTGCCTAAGGGGTCACTGTGACATCATAACTCCGCACGGGTATCCCAGGTGACAGACACTTGTCTGTGAAATGCCTAAGGGGTCATTGTGGCATCGTAACTCTGCACTGGTCACCCACGTGACAGACCCTTGTCTTTGACGTACCTAAGGGGGCATTGTGACAGCAAAACTCTGCATGGGGCACCCAGGTGACTGATCCTTGTCTCTGATCTGCCTAAGGGGGCATTGTGACATCATAAATCTGCTCGGGTCACCCATGTGAGAGGCCCTTGAATGTTACCTGCCTAACGGGTCATTGTGACTTCATAACTCTCCACTAGTCACTCAGGAGACAAACACTTGTCTGTGATCTGCCTAACAGGGCATTGTGACATCATAAGTCTGCACTGGGCACCCAGGTGACAGGCACTTGTCTGTGATCTGCCTAAGGGGGCATTGTGACATCATAACTCTCCACTGGTCACCCAGGTGACAGACCCTTGTCTGTGATCTGCTTAAGGGGTGATTGTGACATCTAAAATCTGCACTGGTCACCCAGGTGACAGACCCTTGTCTGTGATTTGCCTATGGGGGCGTTGTTGCAGCTTAACTCTGCACTGGACACCGTGGAGACAGCCCCTTGTCTGTGATCTGCCTAAGGGGGCATTGTGACATCATAACAGTGCACTGGTAACCCAGGTGACGGACCCTTGTCCGTGACCTGCCTAAGGGGGCATTGTGACATCATAACCCTGCACTGATCACCCTGGTGAAAGACCCTTTTCTGTGATCGGCCTAAGGGGGCATTGAGACATCATAACTCGGCACTGGCCACCCAGGTGACAGCCTCTTGTATGTGATCTGCCTAATGTTGCATTGTGACATCATAGCACTGCACGGGTCACCCAGGTGACAGACCCCTGTCTATGATCTGCCTAAGGGGGCATTGTGACATCATAACTCTGCACTGGTCCCCCAGGTGACATACCGTTGTCTGTGATCTGCTTAAGGGGGCATTGTGACATCATAATTCTGCACTGGTCACCCAGGTGACAGACCCCTGTCTGTGATCTGCCTAAGGGGGCATTGTGACATCATAAACTTGCACTGGTCACCCAGGTGACAGACCCTTGTCTGTGATCTGCCTAAGGGGGCATTGTGACATCATAACACTGCACTGGTCACCCTGTTGACAGACCCTTGTCTTTGATCTGCTTAAGTGGACATTGTGACTTCAAAACTCTGCACTGGTCACCCAGGTGACAGACCCTTGTCTGTGATCGGCCTAAGGGGGCATTGTGACATCGTAACTATCGACTGGTCACCCAGGGGAAAGACCCTTCTCTGTGATCTGCCTAAGGGGGCATTGTGACATCATAACTCTGCACGGGTCACAAAGGTGACAGTCCCTTGTCTGTGATCTGCCTAAGGGGGCATTGTGACATCATAAATCTGCACTTGTCACCCAGGTGTCAGACACTTGTCTGTGATCTGCCTAAAGGGGCATTGTGACATCATATGTCTGCACTGGGTACCCAGGTGACAGGTCCTTGTCTTTGATCGGCCTAAGTGGGCATTGTGACGTCATAAGTCTGCACTCGTCACCCAGGTGACAGACCCTTGTCTGTGACCTGCCTAATGGGGCATTGTGACATCATAACTCTGCACGGGTCACCCAGGTGACAGACCCTTGTCTGTGATCTGCCTAAGGGGTCACTGTGACATCATAACTCCGCACGGGTATCCCAGGTGACAGACACTTGTCTGTGAAATGCCTAAGGGGTCATTGTGGCATCGTAACTCTGCACTGGTCACCCACGTGACAGACCCTTGTCTTTGACGTACCTAAGGGGGCATTGTGACAGCAAAACTCTGCATGGGGCACCCAGGTGACTGATCCTTGTCTCTGATCTGCCTAAGGGGGCATTGTGACATCATAAATCTGCTCGGGTCACCCATGTGAGAGGCCCTTGAATGTTACCTGCCTAACGGGTCATTGTGACTTCATAACTCTCCACTAGTCACTCAGGAGACAAACACTTGTCTGTGATCTGCCTAACAGGGCATTGTGACATCATAAGTCTGCACTGGGCACCCAGGTGACAGGCACTTGTCTGTGATCTGCCTAAGGGGGCATTGTGACATCATAACTCTCCACTGGTCACCCAGGTGACAGACCCTTGTCTGTGATCTGCTTAAGGGGTGATTGTGACATCTAAAATCTGCACTGGTCACCCAGGTGACAGACCCTTGTCTGTGATTTGCCTATGGGGGCGTTGTTGCAGCTTAACTCTGCACTGGACACCGTGGAGACAGCCCCTTGTCTGTGATCTGCCTAAGGGGGCATTGTGACATCATAACAGTGCACTGGTAACCCAGGTGACGGACCCTTGTCCGTGACCTGCCTAAGGGGGCATTGTGACATCATAACCCTGCACTGATCACCCTGGTGAAAGACCCTTTTCTGTGATCGGCCTAAGGGGGCATTGAGACATCATAACTCGGCACTGGCCACCCAGGTGACAGACTCTTGTATGTGATCTGCCTAATGTTGCATTGTGACATCATAGCACTGCACGGGTCACCCAGGTGACAGACCCCTGTCTATGATCTGCCTAAGGGGGCATTGTGACATCATAACTCTGCACTGGTCCCCCAGGTGACATACCGTTGTCTGTGATCTGCTTAAGGGGGCATTGTGACATCATAATTCTGCACTGGTCACCCAGGTGACAGACCCCTGTCTGTGATCTGCCTAAGGGGGCATTGTGACATCATAAACTTGCACTGGTCACCCAGGTGACAGACCCTTGTCTGTGATCTGCCTAAGGGGGCATTGTGACATCATAACACTGCACTGGTCACCCTGTTGACAGACCCTTGTCTTTGATCTGCTTAAGTGGACATTGTGACTTCAAAACTCTGCACTGGTCACCCAGGTGACAGACCCTTGTCTGTGATCGGCCTAAGGGGGCATTGTGACATCGTAACTATCGACTGGTCACCCAGGGGAAAGACCCTTCTCTGTGATCTGCCTAAGGGGGCATTGTGACATCATAACTCTGCACGGGTCACAAAGGTGACAGTCCCTTGTCTGTGATCTGCCTAAGGGGGCATTGTGACATCATAAATCTGCACTTGTCACCCAGGTGTCAGACACTTGTCTGTGATCTGCCTAAAGGGGCATTGTGACATCATATGTCTGCACTGGGTACCCAGGTGACAGGTCCTTGTCTTTGATCGGCCTAAGTGGGCATTGTGACGTCATAAGTCTGCACTCGTCACCCAGGTGACAGACCCTTGTCTGTGACCTGCCTAATGGGGCATTGTGACATCATAACTCTGCACGGGTCACCCAGGTGACAGACCCTTGTCTGTGATCTGCCTAAGGGGTCACTGTGACATCATAACTCCGCACGGGTATCCCAGGTGACAGACACTTGTCTGTGAAATGCCTAAGGGGTCATTGTGGCATCGTAACTCTGCACTGGTCACCCACGTGACAGACCCTTGTCTTTGACGTACCTAAGGGGGCATTGTGACAGCAAAACTCTGCATGGGGCACCCAGGTGACTGATCCTTGTCTCTGATCTGCCTAAGGGGGCATTGTGACATCATAAATCTGCTCGGGTCACCCATGTGAGAGGCCCTTGAATGTTACCTGCCTAACGGGTCATTGTGACTTCATAACTCTCCACTAGTCACTCAGGAGACAAACACTTGTCTGTGATCTGCCTAACAGGGCATTGTGACATCATAAGTCTGCACTGGGCACCCAGGTGACAGGCACTTGTCTGTGATCTGCCTAAGGGGGCATTGTGACATCATAACTCTCCACTGGTCACCCAGGTGACAGACCCTTGTCTGTGATCTGCTTAAGGGGTGATTGTGACATCTAAAATCTGCACTGGTCACCCAGGTGACAGACCCTTGTCTGTGATTTGCCTATGGGGGCGTTGTTGCAGCTTAACTCTGCACTGGACACCGTGGAGACAGCCCCTTGTCTGTGATCTGCCTAAGGGGGCATTGTGACATCATAACAGTGCACTGGTAACCCAGGTGACGGACCCTTGTCCGTGACCTGCCTAAGGGGGCATTGTGACATCATAACCCTGCACTGATCACCCTGGTGAAAGACCCTTTTCTGTGATCGGCCTAAGGGGGCATTGAGACATCATAACTCGGCACTGGCCACCCAGGTGACAGACTCTTGTATGTGATCTGCCTAATGTTGCATTGTGACATCATAGCACTGCACGGGTCACCCAGGTGACAGACCCTTGTCTGTGATCTGCCTAAGGGGGCATTGTGACATCATTATTCTGCACGGGTCACCCAGGTGACAGTCCCTTGTCTGTGATCTGCCTAAAGGTGCATTGTGACATCATAGCTCTGCACTGGTCACCCTGGTGACAGACCCTTGTCCGTTATCTGCCTATGGGGGCAATGTGACATCATAATTCTGCACGGGTCACCCAGGTGACAGACCCCTGTCTATGATCTGCCTAAGGGGGCATTGTGACATCATAACTCTGCACTGGTCCCCCAGGTGACATACCGTTGTCTGTGATCTGCTTAAGGGGGCATTGTGACATCATAATTCTGCACTGGTCACCCAGGTGACAGACCCCTGTCTGTGATCTGCCTAAGGGGGCATTGTGACATCATAAACTTGCACTGGTCACCCAGGTGACGGATCCTTGTCTGTGATCTGCCTAAGGGGGCATTGTGACATCATAACCCTGCACTGGTCACCCAGGTGAAAGACCTTTGTCTGTGATCTGCCTAAGGGGGCATTGTGACATCATAAACTTGCACTGGTCACCCAGGTGACGGATCCTTGTCTGTGATCTGCCTAAGTGGGCAATGTGACATCATAACTCTACACTGGGCACCCAGGTTACAGGCCCTAGTCTGTGATGTGCATAAGGGAGCATTTTGACATTATAACACAGCACTGGGCACACAGGTGACATGCCCTTGTCTGTCATCTGCCTAAGTGGGCATTGTGACATCATACCTCTCCACTGGTCACCCAGGTGACAGACCCTTGTCTGTGATCTGCCTAAGGGGGCATTGTGACATCATAACACTGCACTGGTCACCCTGGTGACAGACCCTTCTCTGTGAACTGCCTAAGGGGGCATTGTGACTTCATAACTCGGTACTTGACACCCATGTGACTGACACTTGCCTGTGATCTGCCTAAGGGGGCATTGTGACATCATAACTCTGCACGGGTCACCCAGGTGACACACATATGTCTGTGATCTGCCTTAGGGGGCATTGTGACATCATAACTCTGTACGCATCACCCAGGTGACAGACCCTTGACTGTGATCTGCGTAAGGGGGCATACTTACATCATAACACTGCACCGGTCACACAG
This sequence comes from Gorilla gorilla gorilla, assembly GCF_029281585.2. NCBI lineage: Eukaryota > Metazoa > Chordata > Mammalia > Primates > Hominidae > Gorilla > Gorilla gorilla. The sequence continues at coordinate 13,874,349 of NC_073237.2, read as the reverse complement.
GTGGCAGTCCCTTGTCTGTGATCTGCCTAAGGGGCATTGTGACATCATAAGTCTGCACTGCTCACCCAGGTGACAATCCCCTGTGTTTGCTCTGCCTATGGGGGCATTGTGACATCATAACTCAGTACTGGTCACCGAGGTGACAGACCCTTGTGTGTGATCTGCCTAAGTGGGTATTGTGACATCACAACTCTGCACTGGTCACCCTGGTGTCAGGCTCTTGCCTGTGATCCACCTAAGTGGGCATTGTGACATCAAATCTCTGCACTGGTCACCCAGGTGACAGGACCTTGTCTGTGATCTGACCAAGGGGGCATTGTGACATCAAAACTCTGCACTGGTCACCCAGGTGACAGGCCCTTGTCTGTGATCTGACCAAGGGGGAATTTTGACATCATAACTCTCCACTGGTCACCCAGGTGACAGGCCATTTTCTGTGATCTACCTTAGGGCGAATTGTGACATCATAACTCTGCACTGGTCACCCAGGTAACAGGCCCTTGTCTGTGATATGCCTAACGGGGCATTGTGACATCATAACTCTGCACTGGTCACCCTCGTAACAGACCCTTGTCTGTGATGTGCCTAAGCGTTCATTGTGACATCATAACTCTGCTCTGGTCACCGTGGTGACAGACCATTGTCTGTGATATCCCCAAGGGGGCATTGTGACATCATAAAACTGCAATGGTCACCCAGTTGACAGGCCCTTGTCTCTGATCGGCCTGAGGGGGCATTGTGACATCATAAACCTGCACTGGCCACCCAGGTGACAGGCGCTTGTCTGTGATCTGCCTAAGGGGCAATGTGACATCATAATTCTGCACTTGTCACCCAGGTGACAGACCCTTGTCTTTGATCTCCCTAAGGAGATATTGTGACATCATAACTCTGCACTGTTTACCGTGGTGACAGACCCTTGTCTGTGATCTGACTAAGGGGACATTGCGACATCATAACTCTGCACTGGTTACCGTAGTGACAGACCCTTGTCTGTGATCAGCCTAAGGGGACATTGTGATATCATAACCCTGCACTGCTCACCCAGGTGACAGACCCTTTTCTGTGATCTGCCTAATGGGGTATTATGACATCATAACTCTGCACCGGTCACCCTGGTGTCAGATCCTTCTTCGTTATCTGCCTAAGGGTTCATTGTGACATCATAACTCTGCACTGGTTACCCAGGTGACAGACCCTTGTCTTTGATCTGCCTAAGGGGGCATTGTGACCTCATAACTCGGCACTCATCACCCAGGTGGCAGACCCTTGTCTGTGATCTGCCTAAAGGGGCATTGTGATTCCATAAATCTGCACTGGTCACCCAGGTGAGAAACCCTTGTCTGTAAACTGTCTAAGGGGTCATTGTGACATCATAACTCTGCTCTAGTCACGCAGGTGACCAACCCTTGTCTGTGATCTGCCTAAGGGGGCATTGTGACATCATAACTCTGCACTGGTCACCCAGGTGACAGACCCTTATCTGTGAACTGCCTAAGCGGGCATAGTGACATCATAAATCTGCACTGGTAACCCAGGTGACACACAATTGTCTTTGTTCTGCCTAAGGGGGCATTGTGACATCATAACTCTGCACGAGGCACCCAGGTGGCAGACCCTTGTCTCTGATCTGCCTAAGGGGGAATTGTGACATCATAACTCGCCACTCGTCACCCAGGCGGCAGACCCTTGTCTGTGATCTGCCTAAGGAGGCGTTGTGACATCATAACTCTGCACTGGTCACCGAGGTGACGGAACCTTGTCTGTGATCTATATAAGAAGACATTGTGACATCATAACTCTGCACTTGTTACCATGTTGACAGACCCTTGTCTGTGATCTGCCTAAGGGGGCATGTGACATCATAGCTTTGCTGTGGTCACCCAGGTGACACACCCTTGTCTTTGATCTGCCCCAGGGGCATTGTGACATCATAACTCTGCACGAGGCACCCAGGTGTCAGACCCTTCTCTGTGAACTAGCTAAGGGGGCATTGTGACATCAAAACTCTTCATGGGTCACCCAAGTGACAAGACCTTGAATGTGGTCTGCCTAAAGGGGCATTGAGACATCATAACTGTGCACTGGTCACCCAGGTGACAGACACTTGCCTTTGATCTGCCTAAGGGGGCATAGTTGCATCATAACTCTTCACTAGTCACCGTGGTGACAGACCCTTGTCTGTGATCTGCCTAAGAGGGCATCGTGACATCACAACTGTGCACCGGTAACCCAGGTGACGTACCCTTGCCTTTGATCTGCCTAAGGGGCCATTGTGACATCATAACTCGGCCCTGGCAACCCAGGTGAAAGACCCTTGTCTCTGATCTGCCTAAGGGGGCATTGTGATATCATAACTCTGCACTGGTCACACAGGTGACAGACCCTTGTCTGTGATCTGCCGAAGGGTGCATTGTAACATCCTAACTCTGCACGGGTCACCCTGGTGACAGACCCTTGTCTTTGAAGTTCTTAAGTGGTCATTGTGACATCATAACTCCGCACTGGTCACCCAGGTAACAGACCCTTGTCTGTGAACTGCCTAATGGGACATTGTGACTTCATATCACTGCACTTGTCACCGAGGTGACATACCCTTGTCTCTGAACTGTCTAAGGGGGCATGGTGGCATCATAACTCTGCACTGGTCACCCAGGTGACAGACCCTTGTCTTTGATCTACCTAAGGGGGCATTGTGACATCTTAACTCTGCACGAGGCACATAGGTGGCAGACCCTTGTCTGTGATCTGCCTAAGGGGGCATTGTGGCATCATAACTCCGCACGGGTCACCCTGTAGTCAGACCCTTGTCTGTGATCTTCCTCAGGGGGCGTTGTGTCATCACTACCCTGCACTGGTCACCCAGGTGACAGGCGCTTGTCTGTGATCTGCCTAAGGGGGCTTTGTGACATCATAACTACGGACTGGTCACCCAGCTGACAGGCCCTTGTCTGTGATCTGCCTAAGGGGTCATTGTGACATCACAACTCTCCAATGGTAACCCAGGTGACAGGCCCTTCTCTGTGATCTGCTTAAGGGGGCATTGTGACATCATAACTCTGCACTGGTCACCCAGGTGACAGGCAATTGTCTGTGATCTGCCTAAGGGGGCATTGTGACATCATAACTCTGCACTTGGCACCCAGGTGACAGGCCCTTGTCTGTGATCTGCCTAAGGGGGCATTGTGACATCATAACACTGCACGGGGCACGCAGGTGACTGGCGCTTGTCTGTGATCTGTCTAAGGGGCATTGTGAAATCATAACTCTACACGGGTCACACAGGTGACAGGCTCTTGACTGTGATCTGCCTAAGAGGGCATTGTGACATTGTAACTGTGCACTGGTAACCATGGTGACGTACCCTTGTCTTTGATCCACCTAAGGGGGCATTGGTATATCACAACTCTGCACTGTTCACTCAGGTGAAAGACCCTCGTCTGTGAACCGCCTAAGGGTGCGTTGTGACATCCTAACTCTGCACGGGTCACCCTGGTGACAGACCCTTGTCTTTGATCTTCTTAAGTGGTCATTGTGACATCGTAACTCTGCACTGGTCCCCAGGTGACAGACCCTTGTCTGTGAACCGAGTAAGGGGGCATTGTGACATCATATCTCTGCACTGGTCACCGACGTGACAGACCCTTGTCTCTGAACTGCCTATGGGGGCATTGTGACATCATAACTCTGCACGGGTCACCCTGGAGACAGACCCTTTGCTGTGATCTGCCTAAGGGGCATTGTGACGTCATAAGTCTACACTGGTCACCCTAGAGACAGACCTTTGTCCGCTATCTGCCTAAGGGTGCATTGTGACATCATAACTCTGCACTGGTTACCCAGGTGACAGACCCTTGTCTGTGATCTGCCTAAGGGGGCATTGTGACCTCATAAGTCGCCACTCGTCACCCAGGTGACAGGCCCTTCTCTGTGATCTGCTTAAGGGGGCATTGTGACATCATAACTCTGCACTGGTCACCCAGGTGACAGGCAATTGTCTGTGATCTGCCTAAGGGGGCATTGTGACATCATAACTCTGCACTTGGCACCCAGGTGACAGGCCCTTGTCTGTGATCTGCCTAAGGGGGCATTGTGACATCATAACACTGCACGGGGCACGCAGGTGACTGGCGCTTGTCTGTGATCTGTCTAAGGGGCATTGTGAAATCATAACTCTACACGGGTCACACAGGTGACAGGCTCTTGACTGTGATCTGCCTAAGAGGGCATTGTGACATTGTAACTGTGCACTGGTAACCATGGTGACGTACCCTTGTCTTTGATCCACCTAAGGGGGCATTGGTATATCACAACTCTGCACTGTTCACTCAGGTGAAAGACCCTCGTCTGTGAACCGCCTAAGGGTGCGTTGTGACATCCTAACTCTGCACGGGTCACCCTGGTGACAGACCCTTGTCTTTGATCTTCTTAAGTGGTCATTGTGACATCGTAACTCTGCACTGGTCCCCAGGTGACAGACCCTTGTCTGTGAACCGAGTAAGGGGGCATTGTGACATCATATCTCTGCACTGGTCACCGACGTGACAGACCCTTGTCTCTGAACTGCCTATGGGGGCATTGTGACATCATAACTCTGCACGGGTCACCCTGGAGACAGACCCTTTGCTGTGATCTGCCTAAGGGGCATTGTGACGTCATAAGTCTACACTGGTCACCCTAGAGACAGACCTTTGTCCGCTATCTGCCTAAGGGTGCATTGTGACATCATAACTCTGCACTGGTTACCCAGGTGACAGACCCTTGTCTGTGATCTGCCTAAGGGGGCATTGTGACCTCATAAGTCGCCACTCGTCACCCAGGTGACAGACCATTGTCTGTGATCTGCCTAAGGGGGCATTGTGACATCATAACTGTGCACTGGTCACCCAGGTGACAGACCCATTTCTGTGATCTGCCTAAGAGGGCATGGTTGCATCATAACTCTTCACTAGTCACGGTGGTGACTGGCCCTTGTCTGTGATCTGCCTAAGAGGGCATTGTGACATCATAACTGTGCACTAGTAACCCAGGTGACGTACCCTTCACTGTGATCTGCCTAAGGGGGCATTGTGACATCATAACTCTGCACTGGTCATCCAGGTGACATACCCTTTTCTGTGTTCTGCCTAAGGGGGCATTGTGACATCACAACTCTGCACTGGTCACCCAGGTGACAGACCATTGTCTGTGATCTGCCTAAGTGGGCATTGTGATATCATAACCCTGCAATGGACACCCAGGTGAGAGACGGTTGTCTGTAAACTGCCTAAAGGGGCATTGTGACATCATAACTCTGCACTGGTCACCCGGGTGAAGGACCCCTGTCTGTGGTCTGCCTAAGGGGGCATTGAGTCATCATAACTCTGCTGTGGTCACCCAGGTGACAGGCGCTTGTCTGTGATCTGCCTAAGGGGTCACTGTGACATCATTACTCTGCACTGCTCTCCCAGGTGACAGTCCCTTGTCTGTGTTCTGGCTAAGGGGGCATTCTGACACAGTAACCCTGCACTGGTCACTGTGGTTACAGACCCTTATCTCTGATCTGCCTAAGGGGGCATTGTGAGATTGTATCTCTGCACTGGTCACACAGGTGACAGACCCTGATCTGTGATCTGCCTAACGGGGCATTGAGACATCATAAATCTACAATGGGCAGCCAGGTGACAGGCCCTTGTCTGTGATCTCCCTAAGGGGGAATTGTGACATCATAACACTGCACTAATCACCCAGGTGACAGGCCCTTGTCTGTGATCTTCTTAGGGGGCATTGTGACATCGTAACTCTCCACTGGACTCCAAGGTGACAGGCCCTTGTCTGTGATCTGCCTAAGGGGGCATTGTGACATCATAACTCTGCACTCGTCAACCAGGAGAGAGACCTTTGTCTGTCATCTGCCTAAGGGGGCATTATGACATCATAACTCTGCACTGGTCACCCAGGTGACAGGCCATTTCCTGTGATCTGCCTAAGGGGTCATTGTGACATCATAACTCTGCAATGGTCACCCAGGTAACAGGTCCTTGTCTGTGATCTGACTAAAGGGACATTGTGTGTTAATAACTCTGCACTGGTCACCCACGTGACAGACCCTTGTTTGTAATCTGCCTAAGGGGGCATTTTGACATCGTTTCTATGCACTGGGCACCCAGGTGACAGGCCCTTGTCTGTGATCTGCCTAAGGGGGCATTGTGACATCATAACTCTGCGCTGGTCACCCAGGTCACAGACCCTTGTCTTTCATCTGCATAAGGGGGCATTGTGATATCATAACTCTGCAGGGGGCAACCAGGTGACAGAACGTTGTCTGTGATCTGCCTAATGGGGCATTGTGACATCATAACTCTGCTCGTGTCACTCATGTGAGAGGCCCTTGAATGTGATCTGCCTAAGGGGTCATTGTGATATCATAACTCTGCACTGGTCACCGAGGTGACAGACCCTTGTCTGTGATCTGCCTAAGGGGCCATTGTGACTTCATAAGTCTGCACTGGGCACCCAGGTGACAGGCCCTTCTCTGGGATCTGCCTAAGGGAGCATTGTGTCATCATAACTCTGCACTCGTCACCCAGGTGAGAGACCCTGGTCTGTGATCTGCCTAGGGCGGCATTGTGACATCATATCTATGCACTGTGTACCCATGTGAACGACCGTTGTGTCTGCTCTGCCTAAGGGGGCATTTAGACCTCATAACACTCCACTAGTCACCCAGGTGACAGACCCTGCTCTGTGATCCGCCTAAGGGGGCATTGTGACATCACAACTCTGCACTGGGCACTGAGGTGACAGTCCCTAGTCTGTGATGTGCATAAGGTGGCATTGTCACATTATAACTCCGCACTGGGCACCCAGGTGGCATTCCCTTGTCTGTGATCTGCCTAAGGGTGCATTGTGACATCATAGATCTGAACTTGTCACCCAGGTGACTGACCCTTGTCTGTGATCTGCCTACGGGGACATTGTGACATCATAACTCTGCACGGGTCACCTAGGTGACAGACACTTGTCTGTGATCTGCCTAAGGGGGCATTGTGACATCATACATCTGCACACGTCACCCAGGTGACACACCCTTGTCTGTGATCTGCGTACGGGGGAATTGTGACGTCATAACTCTGCACTGGTCACCCAGGTGACAGGCCATTGTCTGTGATCTGCCTAAGGGGTATTGTGACTTCATAACTCTGCACTGGTCACCCAGGTGACAGGCCCTTGGCTGTGATCTGCCCAAGGTAGAATTGTGACATCATAACTCTGCACTGGGAACCCAGGTGAAAAGCCCTTGTCTGAGATCTGCCTATGGGGGCATTGTGACATCATAACTCTGCACTGGGCACCCTGGTTACAAGCACTTGTCTGTGATCTACCAAAGGGTGCATTGTGACATCATAACTCTGCATTGGGCACCCAGGTGACAGACCCATGTCTGTGATCTTTCTAACGGGGCATTGGGACATCATAACTCTGCATTGGTCAGCAATGTGACTGACCACTGTCTTTGATCTGCCTAAGGGGGCATTGTGACACACACGAGTTCCTGTCACCTGGGTGACCAGTGCAGAGCTATAATGTCACAACGCACCCTTAGGCAGATCACGGACAAGAGTCTGTCACCTGTTTGACCAGTGCACAGTCCTGATGACTAAATGCCCCCTAATGAAGATCACAGACACAGGTCTGTCACCACGGTGACCAGTGCAGAGTTATGATGTCACAATGCTCCCTTAGGCAGATGACAGACAAGGATCTGTAACCTGGGGGACCAGTGCAAATTTATGATGTCACAATGCCCCTTAGGCAGAACACAGACAACGGCCTGTCACCAGGGTGACCAGTGCAGAGTTATGATGTCACAATATCTCCTTAGGCAGATGACGGAAAAGGGTTTGTCCCCTGGCTGACCAGTGCAGTGTTATGATGTCACAACTCCCCCTTAGGCAGATCACAGACAAGGGTCTGTCACCTGGGTGACCAGTGCAGGGTTATGTAGTCACAATGCCCCCTTAGGCAGATCACAGACAAGGGCCTGTCTCCACGGTGACCAGTGCAGACTTATGATGTCACAATGCCCCCTTAGGCAGATCACAGACAAGGGTCTGTCACCTGGGTGACCCGTGCTGAGTTCTGATGTCACAATGCCCCTTTAGACAGATCAAAGTCTAGGGTCTGTCTCCTGGGTGACCCTTGCAGAGTTATGATGTCACAATGCCCATTAGGCAGAACACAGACAACGGCCTCTCACCAGGGTGACCCGTGCAGAATTATGTTGTCACATTGCCCCCTTAGGCAGACCACAGACAAGGGCCTGTCCCCTGGCAGACCTGTGTAGAGCAATGATGTCACAATGCCCCCTTAGGGAGGTCACAGACAAGGGAGTGTCAAATGGGTGACCAGTGCCGCGTTATAATGTCACAATGCCCCCTTAGGCACATCACAGAGAAGGGCCTGTCATTTGAGTGACCAGTGCAGAGTTTTGATGTCACAATGCCCCCTTAGGGAGGTCACAGACAAGGGCCTGTCACCTGGGTGACCATTGCAGAGTTATGATGTCACAACGTCCCCTTAGGCTTCTCACAGACAATGGCTTCTCACCTGGATTAACAGTGCAGTGTTATGATGTCACAATGCCACCTTAGGCAGATCACAGACAAGGGTCTGTCACCCGAGTGAGCAGTGCAGAGTTATGATGTCACCATGCCCGCTTAGGGAGATCACAGTCAATGGTCTGTCACCTGTGTGCCCAGTGCAGAGTTATGATGTCACAATGCCCCCTTAAGCATAAAAGAGACAACAGCTTGTCACCTGGGTGAGGAGTGTAGATTTGTGACGTCACAATGCCCCTTAGGCAGATCATAGACAAGGGCCTGTCACCAGGGTGACTGATGCAAAGTTATGATGTCACAATGCCCCCTAAGGCAGATCGCAGACAATTGCCTGTCACCTGGGTGAGCAGTGCAGATTTATGTTGTCACAATGCCCACTTAGGCAGATCAAAGACAATGGCCTTTCTCCTCGGTGCCCAGTGCTGAGTTATGATGTCACAATGCCCCCTTAGGCAGATCACAGACAATGGCCTGTCACCTGGGAAACCATGGCAGAGTTATGATGTCACAATGCCCCTTTAGGCAGATCACAGAAAAGGGCCTGTCATCTGTGTGCCCAGTGCAGAGTTCTGATTTCACAATGCCCCCTTGGGCAGATCACAGACAAGGGCCTGTCACCTGGGTGCCTAGTGCAGAGTTATTATGTCACAATTTCCCCTTAGGCAGATCACAGACAAAGGACTGTCAGCTGGGTACCCCGTGTAGAGTTATGATGTCACAATGCCCCCTTAGGGCGATCACAGACAAGGGACTGACAGCTGCGTGCCCAGTGGGGAGTTATGATGTCACAATGCCCCCTTAGGCAGATCACAGACAAGGGCCTGTCAAATGGGTGCCCAGTGCAGTGTTATGATGTCACAATGCCCCCTTAGGCAGATCAAAGGAAAGGGCCTGTCACCTGGGTTCCCAATGCAGAGTTATGATGTCACAATGCCCCCTTATGCTGATCACAGACAACGGCCTGTCACCTCGGTTACCAGTGCAGTGTTATGATGTCACAATGCCCCATTAGGTAGATAAAATACAAGGGCCTGACACCTGGGTGAACAGTGCAGAGTTATGATGTAACAATGACATCTTAGGCAGATCAAAGACAAGGGCCTGTCACCTGTGTTACCATTGCAGTGTTATGATGTCACAATGTCCCCTTGGGCAGATCACGGACAAGGATCTGTCACCTGGGTGACAAGAGCAGAGTTATGATGTCACAATGCCCCATAAGGCAGATCACAGACAATGGTCCGTCACCTGGGTGACCAGAGCGGAGTTATGATGTCACAATGCCCCCTTAGGCAGATCACAGACAAGGGCCTGTCACCTGGGTGACCAGTGCCGAGTTATGATGTCACAATGCCCCTTGCGGAGATCACAGAAAAGGGGCTGTCACCTGGGTGGCCCGTGCAGAGTTATGATATCACAATGCCCCCTTAGTCAGATCAAAGGCAATAGCCTTTCACCTCGGTGCCCAGTGCAGAGTTATGATGTCACAATGCCCCCTTTTGGCAGATCACAGAAAAGGGACTGTCACCTGGGTGCCCAATGCGGAGTTATGATGTCACAATGCCCCCTTAGGCAGATCACAGACAAAGGACTGTCACCTGGGTGAGCAGTGCAGAGTTATGATGTCACAATGCCCCCTTAGGCACATCACAGACAAGGGACTGTCATCTGGGTGTCCAGTGCAGAATTATGATATCACAATGCCCCCTAAGGCAGATCACAGACAAGGGCCTGTTCACCTGGGTGCCCAATGCAGAGTTTTGATGTAACAATGCCCCTTAGGCTGATGATAGACAACGGCCTCTCACCTGGGTTACCAGTGCAGTGTTATGATGTCACAATGCCCCCTTAGGCAGATCAAAGACAAGGGCCTGTCACCTGGGTGAACAGTGCAGAGTTATGATGTCACAATGCCCCCTTAGGCTGATCACAGACAACGACCTCTCACCTGCATTACCAGTGCAGTGTTTTGATGTCACAATGCCCCCTAAGGCAGATCACAGACAAGGGTCTGTCACCTGGGTGACCAGTGCGGAGTTATGATGTCACAATGCCCCCTTAGGCAGATCACAGACAAGGGTCTGTCTCCTGGGTGACCAGTGGTGTATTATGTTGTCACAATGACCCCTTAGGCAGATCACAGACAAGGGCCTGTCACCTGGGTGACCCGTGCAGTGTTATGATGTCACAATGCCCCTTTAGGCAGATCACAGTTAATGGACTGTCACCTGGGTGACCAGTGCAGAGTTATGATGTCACAATGCCCCCTTAGGCAGATCAAAGAAAAGGGTCTGTCACCTGGGTGACCAGTGCAGTGTTATCATTTCACAGTGCCCACTTAGGCAGATAAAATCCAGGGTCTGTCACCTCAGTGACCAGTGCAGAGTTATGACGTCACAATGACCCCTTAGGCTGATCAACGACCAGGGTCTGTCACCTGGGTGACCAGTGCAGAGTTCTCATGTCACAATGCTGCCTTAGGCAGATGAAAGAAAAGGGTGTGTCACCTGGGTGACTAGTGCAGTATTATGATGTCACAGTGACCCCTTAGGGAGATCAAAGACAAGGGTCTATCACCTGGATGACCAGGGCAGAGTTATGATGTCACTATGCCAACTTAGGCAGTTCACAGACAAGTGTCTGTCACCTGGGTGAGCAGTGCAGAATTATGATGTCACAATGCCCCCTTAGGCAGATAACAGATAAGGGTCTGTCACCTGGGTGACCATTGCAGAGTTATGATGTCACAATGACCCGTTAGGCAGATCAAAGACCAGGGTCTGTATCCTGGGTGACCAGTGAAGAGTTATGATGTCACAATACACCTTAGGCAGACCACAGACGAGGGTCTGTCACCTGGGTGACCAGTGCAGAGTTATGATGTCACAATGACCCCTTAGGCAGATTACAGACAAGGTTCTGTCACCTGGGTGACCAGTGCAGTGTTATGATGTCACAATGTCCCCTTAGGGAGATCACAGACAAGGGTCTGTCACCAGGGCCACAAGTGCAGAGTTAGGATGTCACAATGCTACCTTGGGCAGATGAAGGAAAAGGGTCTGTCACCTGGGTGACCAGTGCAGTGTTATGATGTCACAATGACCCCTTAGGCAGATCAAAGACAAGGGTCTGTCACCTGGATGACCAGGACAGAGTTATGATGTCCCAATGCTGCCTTAGGAAGATCACAGACAAGGGTCTATCACCTGGCTGAGCAGTGCAGAATTATGATGTCACAATGCCCCCTTAGGCAAAAAACAGACAAGGGTCTGTCACCTGGGTGACCCGTGAAGAGTAATGATGTCACAATGCACCCTTAGGCAGACCACAGACAATGGCTTGTCACCTGGGTGACCCGTGCAGAGTTATGATGTCACAATGCACCCTTAGGCAGATCACAGACAAGGGTCTGTCACCTGGGTGACCCATGCGGAATTATGATGTCACAGTGCCCCTTAGGCAGATGACAGACAAGTGTCTGTCGCCTGGGAGAGCAGTGCAGGGTTATGATTTCACAATGCCCCCTTAGGCAGAGCACAGACAAGGGTCTGTCACCACGGTGACCAGTACAGAGTTATGACCTGACAATGCCCACTTAGGCGGATCACAGACAAGGGTCTGTCACTTGGGTGACCAGTGCAGAGTCATGATGTCACAATGCCGCCATAGGCAGATCACAGAAGTGGGCCTGTCACCTGGGTCCCCATTGCACAGTTTTGATGTCACAATGCCACCTTAGGCAGATCACAGACAAGGGTCTGTCACCTGGGTGACCAGTGCAGAGTTATGATGTCACAATGACCCCTTAGGCAGATAACGAACAAGGGTCTGTCGTAAGGGTGACGAGTGCAGTGTTGTGATGTCAAAATGCCCCCTTAGGCAGATCACAGACAAGGTTCTGTCGCCTGGGTGACCAGTGCAGAGTCCTGATATCACAATGCCCCCTTAGGCAGATCACAGAAAAGGGAATGTGACCTGGTTGCCCATTGCAGAGTTATGATGTCACAATGTCGCCTTAGGCACATCACAGACAAGCGCCTGTCACCTGGGTGACCAGTGCAGCGTTATGATGTCACAATGACCCTTTGGCAGATCACAGACAAGGGTCTGTCACCTGGGGGACCGGTGCAGATTTATGATGTCCCAATGACTCCTTAGGCAGATCAAAGACAAGGGTCTGTCACCTGGGTGACCATTGCAGAGTTATGATGTCACAATGCCCCCTTAGGCAGATAACGAACAAGGGTCTGTCGTAAGGGTGACGAGTGCAGTGTTGTGATGTCAAAATGCCCCCTTAGGCAGATCACAGTTAATGGACTGTCACCTGGGTGACCAGTGCAGAGTTATGATGTCACAATGCCCCCTTAGGCAGATCAAAGAAAAGGGTCTGTCACCTGGGTGACCAGTGCAGTGTTATCATTTCACAGTGCCCACTTAGGCAGATAAAATCCAGGGTCTGTCACCTCAGTGACCAGTGCAGAGTTATGACGTCACAATGACCCCTTAGGCTGATCAACGACCAGGGTCTGTCACCTGGGTGACCAGGGCAGAGTTCTCATGTCACAATGCTGCCTTAGGCAGATGAAAGAAACGGGTGTGTCACCTGGGTGACTAGTGCAGTATTATGATGTCACAGTGACCCCTTAGGGAGATCAAAGACAAGGGTCTATCACCTGGATGACCAGGGCAGAGTTATGATGTCACTATGCCAACTTAGGCAGTTCACAGACAAGTGTCTGTCACCTGGGTGAGCAGTGCAGAATTATGATGTCACAATGCCCCCTTAGGCAGATAACAGATAAGGGTCTGTCACCTGGGTGACCATTGCAGAGTTATGATGTCACAATGACCCGTTAGGCAGATCAAAGACCAGGGTCTGTATCCTGGGTGACCAGTGAAGAGTTATGATGTCACAATACACCTTAGGCAGACCACAGACGAGGGTCTGTCACCTGGGTGACCAGTGCAGAGTTATGATGTCACAATGACCCCTTAGGCAGATTACAGACAAGGTTCTGTCACCTGGGTGACCAGTGCAGTGTTATGATGTCACAATGTCCCCTTAGGGAGATCACAGACAAGGGTCTGTCACCAGGGCCACAAGTGCAGAGTTAGGATGTCACAATGCTACCTTGGGCAGATGAAGGAAAAGGGTCTGTCACCTGGGTGACCAGTGCAGTGTTATGATGTCACAATGACCCCTTAGGCAGATCAAAGACAAGGGTCTGTCACCTGGATGACCAGGACAGAGTTATGATGTCCCAATGCTGCCTTAGGAAGATCACAGACAAGGGTCTATCACCTGGCTGAGCAGTGCAGAATTATGATGTCACAATGCCCCCTTAGGCAAAAAACAGACAAGGGTCTGTCACCTGGGTGACCCGTGAAGAGTAATGATGTCACAATGCACCCTTAGGCAGACCACAGACAATGGCTTGTCACCTGGGTGACCCGTGCAGAGTTATGATGTCACAATGCACCCTTAGGCAGATCACAGACAAGGGTCTGTCACCTGGGTGACCCATGCGGAATTATGATGTCACAGTGCCCCTTAGGCAGATGACAGACAAGTGTCTGTCGCCTGGGAGAGCAGTGCAGGGTTATGATTTCACAATGCCCCCTTAGGCAGAGCACAGACAAGGGTCTGTCACCACGGTGACCAGTACAGAGTTATGACCTGACAATGCCCACTTAGGCGGATCACAGACAAGGGTCTGTCACTTGGGTGACCAGTGCAGAGTCATGATGTCACAATGCCGCCATAGGCAGATCACAGAAGTGGGCCTGTCACCTGGGTCCCCATTGCACAGTTTTGATGTCACAATGCCACCTTAGGCAGATCACAGACAAGGGTCTGTCACCTGGGTGACCAGTGCAGAGTTATGATGTCACAATGACCCCTTAGGCAGATAACGAACAAGGGTCTGTCGTAAGGGTGACGAGTGCAGTGTTGTGATGTCAAAATGCCCCCTTAGGCAGATCACAGACAAGGTTCTGTCGCCTGGGTGACCAGTGCAGAGTCCTGATATCACAATGCCCCCTTAGGCAGATCACAGAAAAGGGAATGTGACCTGGTTGCCCATTGCAGATTTATGATGTCACAATGTCGCCTTAGGCACATCACAGACAAGCGCCTGTCACCTGGGTGACCAGTGCAGCGTTATGATGTCACAATGACCCTTTGGCAGATCACAGACAAGGGTCTGTCACCTGGGGGACCGGTGCAGATTTATGATGTCCCAATGACTCCTTAGGCAGATCAAAGACAAGGGTCTGTCACCTGGGTGACCATTGCAGAGTTATGATGTCACAATGCCCCCTTAGGCAGATAACGAACAAGGGTCTGTCGTAAGGGTGACGAGTGCAGTGTTGTGATGTCAAAATGCCCCCTTAGGCAGATCACAGTTAATGGACTGTCACCTGTGTGACCAGTGCAGAGTTATGATGTCACAATGCCCCCTTAGGCAGATCAA
This sequence comes from Gorilla gorilla gorilla, assembly GCF_029281585.2. Lineage (NCBI taxonomy): Eukaryota > Metazoa > Chordata > Mammalia > Primates > Hominidae > Gorilla > Gorilla gorilla. The sequence goes on along the minus strand of NC_073237.2, from coordinate 13,859,276 downwards.
AGAAAAGGGTCTGTCACCTGGGTGACCAGTGCAGTGTTATCATTTCACAGTGCCCACTTAGGCAGATAAAATCCAGGGTCTGTCACCTCAGTGACCAGTGCAGAGTTATGACGTCACAATGACCCCTTAGGCTGATCAACGACCAGGGTCTGTCACCTGGGTGACCAGTGCAGAGTTCTCATGTCACAATGCTGCCTTAGGCAGATGAAAGAAAAGGGTGTGTCACCTGGGTGACTAGTGCAGTATTATGATGTCACAGTGACCCCTTAGGGAGATCAAAGACAAGGGTCTATCACCTGGATGACCAGGGCAGAGTTATGATGTCACTATGCCAACTTAGGCAGTTCACAGACAAGTGTCTGTCACCTGGGTGAGCAGTGCAGAATTATGATGTCACAATGCCCCCTTAGGCAGATAACAGATAAGGGTCTGTCACCTGGGTGACCATTGCAGAGTTATGATGTCACAATGACCCGTTAGGCAGATCAAAGACCAGGGTCTGTATCCTGGGTGACCAGTGAAGAGTTATGATGTCACAATACACCTTAGGCAGACCACAGACGAGGGTCTGTCACCTGGGTGACCAGTGCAGAGTTATGATGTCACAATGACCCCTTAGGCAGATTACAGACAAGGTTCTGTCACCTGGGTGACCAGTGCAGTGTTATGATGTCACAATGTCCCCTTAGGGAGATCACAGACAAGGGTCTGTCACCAGGGCCACAAGTGCAGAGTTAGGATGTCACAATGCTACCTTGGGCAGATGAAGGAAAAGGGTCTGTCACCTGGGTGACCAGTGCAGTGTTATGATGTCACAATGACCCCTTAGGCAGATCAAAGACAAGGGTCTGTCACCTGGATGACCAGGACAGAGTTATGATGTCCCAATGCTGCCTTAGGAAGATCACAGACAAGGGTCTATCACCTGGCTGAGCAGTGCAGAATTATGATGTCACAATGCCCCCTTAGGCAAAAAACAGACAAGGGTCTGTCACCTGGGTGACCCGTGAAGAGTAATGATGTCACAATGCACCCTTAGGCAGACCACAATGGCTTGTCACCTGGGTGACCCGTGCAGAGTTATGATGTCACAATGCACCCTTAGGCAGATCACAGACAAGGGTCTGTCACCTGGGTGACCCATGCGGAATTATGATGTCACAGTGCCCCTTAGGCAGATGACAGACAAGTGTCTGTCGCCTGGGAGAGCAGTGCAGGGTTATGATTTCACAATGCCCCCTTAGGCAGAGCACAGACAAGGGTCTGTCACCACGGTGACCAGTACAGAGTTATGACCTGACAATGCCCACTTAGGCGGATCACAGACAAGGGTCTGTCACTTGGGTGACCAGTGCAGAGTCATGATGTCACAATGCCGCCATAGGCAGATCACAGAAGTGGGCCTGTCACCTGGGTCCCCATTGCACAGTTTTGATGTCACAATGCCACCTTAGGCAGATCACAGACAAGGGTCTGTCACCTGGGTGACCAGTGCAGAGTTATGATGTCACAATGACCCCTTAGGCAGATAACGAACAAGGGTCTGTCGTAAGGGTGACGAGTGCAGTGTTGTGATGTCAAAATGCCCCCTTAGGCAGATCACAGACAAGGTTCTGTCGCCTGGGTGACCAGTGCAGAGTCCTGATATCACAATGCCCCCTTAGGCAGATCACAGAAAAGGGAATGTGACCTGGTTGCCCATTGCAGAGTTATGATGTCACAATGTCGCCTTAGGCACATCACAGACAAGCGCCTGTCACCTGGGTGACCAGTGCAGCGTTATGATGTCACAATGACCCTTTGGCAGATCACAGACAAGGGTCTGTCACCTGGGGGACCGGTGCAGATTTATGATGTCCCAATGACTCCTTAGGCAGATCAAAGACAAGGGTCTGTCACCTGGGTGACCATTGCAGAGTTATGATGTCACAATGCCCCCTTAGGCAGATCACAGTCAAGAGTCTGCACCTGGGCGACCAGTGCGGAGTTATGATATCACAATGCCCCCTAAGGCAGATCACAGACAAGGGTCTGTCACCTGGGTGACCAGTGCGGAGTTATGATGTCACAATGCCCCCTTAGGCAGATCACAGACAAGGGTCTGTCTCCTGGGTGACCAGTGGTGTATTATGTTGTCACAATGACCCCTTAGGCAGATCACAGACAAGGGCCTGTCACCTGGGTGACCCGTGCAGTGTTATGATGTCACAATGCCCCCTTAGGCAGATCACAGTTAATGGACTGTCACCTGGGTGACCAGTGCAGAGTTATGATGTCACAATGCCCCCTTAGGCAGATCAAAGAAAAGGGTCTGTCACCTGGGTGACCAGTGCAGTGTTATCATTTCACAGTGCCCACTTAGGCAGATAAAATCCAGGGTCTGTCACCTCAGTGACCAGTGCAGAGTTATGACGTCACAATGACCCCTTAGGCTGATCAACGACCAGGGTCTGTCACCTGGGTGACCAGTGCAGAGTTCTCATGTCACAATGCTGCCTTAGGCAGATGAAAGAAAAGGGTGTGTCACCTGGGTGACTAGTGCAGTATTATGATGTCACAGTGACCCCTTAGGGAGATCAAAGACAAGGGTCTATCACCTGGATGACCAGGGCAGAGTTATGATGTCACTATGCCAACTTAGGCAGTTCACAGACAAGTGTCTGTCACCTGGGTGAGCAGTGCAGAATTATGATGTCACAATGCCCCCTTAGGCAGATAACAGATAAGGGTCTGTCACCTGGGTGACCATTGCAGAGTTATGATGTCACAATGACCCGTTAGGCAGATCAAAGACCAGGGTCTGTATCCTGGGTGACCAGTGAAGAGTTATGATGTCACAATACACCTTAGGCAGACCACAGACGAGGGTCTGTCACCTGGGTGACCAGTGCAGAGTTATGATGTCACAATGACCCCTTAGGCAGATTACAGACAAGGTTCTGTCACCTGGGTGACCAGTGCAGTGTTATGATGTCACAGTGTCCCCTTAGGGAGATCACAGACAAGGGTCTGTCACCAGGGCCACAAGTGCAGAGTTAGGATGTCACAATGCTACCTTGGGCAGATGAAGGAAAAGGGTCTGTCACCTGGGTGACCAGTGCAGTGTTATGATGTCACAATGACCCCTTAGGCAGATCAAAGACAAGGGTCTGTCACCTGGATGACCAGGACAGAGTTATGATGTCCCAATGCTGCCTTAGGAAGATCACAGACAAGGGTCTATCACCTGGCTGAGCAGTGCAGAATTATGATGTCACAATGCCCCCTTAGGCAAAAAACAGACAAGGGTCTGTCACCTGGGTGACCCGTGAAGAGTAATGATGTCACAATGCACCCTTAGGCAGACCACAGACAATGGCTTGTCACCTGGGTGACCCGTGCAGAGTTATGATGTCACAATGCACCCTTAGGCAGATCACAGACAAGGGTCTGTCACCTGGGTGACCCATGCGGAATTATGATGTCACAGTGCCCCTTAGGCAGATGACAGACAAGTGTCTGTCGCCTGGGAGAGCAGTGCAGGGTTATGATTTCACAATGCCCCCTTAGGCAGAGCACAGACAAGGGTCTGTCACCACGGTGACCAGTACAGAGTTATGACCTGACAATGCCCACTTAGGCGGATCACAGACAAGGGTCTGTCACTTGGGTGACCAGTGCAGAGTCATGATGTCACAATGCCGCCATAGGCAGATCACAGAAGTGGGCCTGTCACCTGGGTCCCCATTGCACAGTTTTGATGTCACAATGCCACCTTAGGCAGATCACAGACAAGGGTCTGTCACCTGGGTGACCAGTGCAGAGTTATGATGTCACAATGACCCCTTAGGCAGATAACGAACAAGGGTCTGCCGTAAGGGTGACGAGTGCAGTGTTGTGATGTCAAAATGCCCCCTTAGGCAGATCACAGACAAGGTTCTGTCGCCTGGGTGACCAGTGCAGAGTCCTGATATCACAATGCCCCCTTAGGCAGATCACAGAAAAGGGAATGTGACCTGGTTGCCCATTGCAGAGTTATGATGTCACAATGTCGCCTTAGGCACATCACAGACAAGCGCCTGTCACCTGGGTGACCAGTGCAGCGTTATGATGTCACAATGACCCTTTGGCAGATCACAGACAAGGGTCTGTCACCTGGGGGACCGGTGCAGATTTATGATGTCCCAATGACTCCTTAGGCAGATCAAAGACAAGGGTCTGTCACCTGGGTGACCATTGCAGAGTTATGATGTCACAATGCCCCCTTAGGCAGATCACAGTCAAGAGTCTGCACCTGGGCGACCAGTGCGGAGTTATGATATCACAATGCCCCCTAAGGCAGATCACAGACAAGGGTCTGTCACCTGGGTGACCAGTGCGGAGTTATGATGTCACAATGCCCCCTTAGGCAGATCACAGACAAGGGTCTGTCTCCTGGGTGACCAGTGGTGTATTATGTTGTCACAATGACCCCTTAGGCATATCACAGACAAGGGCCTGTCACCTGGGTGACCCGTGCAGTGTTATGATGTCACAATGCCCCCTTAGGCAGATCACAGTTAATGGACTGTCACCTGGGTGACCAGTGCAGAGTTATGATGTCACAATGCCCCCTTAGGCAGATCAAAGGAAAGGGTCTGTCACCTGGGTGACCAGTGCAGTGTTATCATTTCACAGTGCCCACTTAGGCAGATAAAATCCAGGGTCTGTCACCTCAGTGACCAGTGCAGAGTTATGACGTCACAATGACCCCTTAGGCTGATCAACGACCAGGGTCTGTCACCTGGGTGACCAGTGCAGAGTTCTCATGTCACAATGCTGCCTTAGGCAGATGAAAGAAAAGGGTGTGTCACCTGGGTGACTAGTGCAGTATTATGATGTCACAGTGACCCCTTAGGGAGATCAAAGACAAGGGTCTATCACCTGGATGACCAGGGCAGAGTTATGATGTCACTATGCCAACTTAGGCAGTTCACAGACAAGTGTCTGTCACCTGGGTGAGCAGTGCAGAATTATGATGTCACAATGCCCCCTTAGGCAGATAACAGATAAGGGTCTGTCACCTGGGTGACCATTGCAGAGTTATGATGTCACAATGACCCGTTAGGCAGATCAAAGACCAGGATCTGTA